>NW_025963879.1:2665000-2955000 GCF_023055435.1 Haliotis rufescens
TTCGTCTGTACCGGGTCGAACTTATTGCCTGAAGATGTTGCAGCGATACTTCAAAAGATGTATTTCAAGACTGGTAGAAATAATGGTCAACCTCATCAAAATCAGATAATAGTTCTTGCTACGGCTAAACAAAGCTTTAACGACATAGAATAACTGGTAAATATATATTAGGTATTGAAATCGGTTCATAGATTAACTATGAGTGTTAACGAACTAATGCAGTTTAACGCCGCAGACAGAAATATTCCATGTATATAAAGGTAGCTTGTAGATGTTCGAGTTTGGGCAAGGATCGGTGACTTGGCTGATTGTGTGTCGCCGTGCCCGATGACGTGAGCCGTTGTTCATAATTTCAGTCACTGGTTTGCCTGGTCCAGATTCGACTATTGTGAATCAACATTCACTCACTATCACACTCTCCTATCGACAACACCCAATTTCCCAAGCCAATTACACCACCCGATCCATTGTAGTCAAAGACAAGCAGAGGTTGCTGGAGTCCATTCTAACCAGGCACCACAACGGAGTAGACCCGTGAAGATCCGGGTTAGAATTGTTTTCAGGAACACATGCTTGTCGTAAGAGTCGACTAACGGGATTGGATAGACAAGGCTCGCTGACTTGATCATCCTATCTCAATTGCGTAAATCGATGCTCTTATTTCAATCACTGGTTTGTCTGGTCCAGACTCAATAATTTACAGACCGTCGTCATATATCTGTAATAGTGCTGAACGCGGCGTTAAACAACAAACAAATAAAGACAATGGGGTAGAATAACCAGCGCACCTGCGAAGTATTCATCGTTGATTGTGCGGATGTTTAGTTCTTTCGTCAAACATATTCGACCGCCTCCGTGGTCTTGTGGTAGAGCGTCCGCCCGGAGAGCGGAAGGTCCAGGGTTCGATCCCGGGCCGCGTCATACAAAAAGACGTTAAAAGATTGTACTTGTTGTTACCCTGTCTGGCGCTCGGCATTAAGGGGCTAAAACAAGGACTGGTCGGCTCGGAGTCAGTATACTGTGTCTGAGTGGGGTATTCATGGTAAACTGCGGCATGATATCTCAGTGAGCTAGCACTATAAATCGGCATCAGTCCGGACTAGTACAAGCAGCCACACACACACATACACGTGCATGCACGTCGCTATATAAGTGCAATAATCTTGGACGCGACGTTAAACCCAATTTCACCTCACCTCACCTCAAACATATTCTCACTGTTTATGTAACAGAGTAGGGGAGGTCCTCCCGTTATGGTTTATGGTTTAATCTGTTCCCGAAAAGTACTTGTGCTTGTGCATGTGGCCAGATTTATAACCCACAGTGAATGACGTCACTAGGTGCGTTCGATTATTAAAATTGTTACCATATTTCTGGCAACCAGGGTTGACTTGATTCAGCCTGAGTGAACCAGTGTTAACCAAGCGCAACTTAGGACAGTATCCGAAATAAAACGCATAACATGCAACCTTAGATACAAAACATATTGGCTGCCAGGAGTGAGTGAGTTGGGTTTTACGCTGCTTTTAACAGTATTCCAGTTATGTCACGGCGTGTCAACTTAATGTGGGAGGAAAGCCCGAAGTGATGCAGGTCTCAGGCGTTTACCACTTCGGTAAAACCCACGAGCACGGGTATGGTGCTGACAAACCTAGAAACATAATCGGGGCGAACCGGGATTCGAACCCACAATCATAGGTTTCTGGCGTGCCTAAGGGACGCAACTCTGCACAGCGAATCGCGACGCCTTAGATGACTGGGCCACCCGTGCCCCCCGCTGCCAAGAGAAACAACAGCCATGTGTCTTGCTGTAACACACAACTAGTAGAGATTAACAAGTGTTTTACTGCTTGACAAAGCCGCCACTGTACCTCTTCTATTTAAGGAATATAAAACGACAAGACAGTTCAGAATAACGCTTATTACATCAAACGACATGCAAAGTCATTATCAAGGTTGCATATTGAATACTAAAGTATTTATATCAACAATCGAAAGTTAATTTTCCGTAATATCACAATATACTTATACCATCAACACCTAGTTTATTATGTTTATGAAAATGATTTCATTCATGATTGAAACAACAGATATAAAAAAAATAATCTTTATCGATCACTTCACTCGTAGGCTGCTAACCAGAGTACCGCACCCAGGGGCTCAATAGGTATGGGCAACTAAAGTCAACCGATGTATGACGTAAATCAGTTAACATGAGCTGACTTTGGTCAACCAAGGTTAACTTGGGTTATACACGGGTTCGCCTGGGTCGTCCAGGGTTTTCAAATCGCACGCAAGCAGTGTGTCAGTGTCTTCAGAGAGTTGATGCAACGTACGAAAAGTCAAGTATCGCACACAAGACCATAAACAGTCTTGGCCTCTCCGTGCATATAGTTCACAGACAGAGAATGTACCCGACGGGTCACGAGCATGCACTCTCAACACGTGCAGGTGTATGGGCATGCACTCTCACCACGTGCAGTGGTGTGGGCATTCACTATCAAAGCCAGTGCCCCTGTTGCACGCTCATAACGGAGTACGTCGAGTGACCCAAACGTATTACGCCAGCTTCAGATCTCCAGAAACATTTGACTGGGTTCCTGTCTACCGATACCAGGCTAAGTGCGACCAGACGGCGGCGCATTCCGACCGAGCTACGGTGTGTGTGCCGGGTTCTGAAGGCGGCACTTGTCCCCGCCTGTGCAGGGATATGTGGGTGTGATGGGTGTCGGGTTATATCCTGAAGGTCCATGAAACACAAAAACAGTTATTTAATGATGATGTCTGTAAATGTTTAAAATAAAAATATAAGCGTTTAGTTTCATTGATAGGCTATGATAGCTAACTTGAGTCCTGTGAAGATCCGGGTTTGAATAGGTCTTCAGCAACCGTAAAAGGCGACTCACGGGATCGGGTGGTCAGGCGCGATGACCAAAGTCATCGTTTCCAAATTGCGTGGATCGATGCTCATGATGTCAATCACTGGATTGCACAGCACAACAAAGAAAGTTTGACGAATGAAAGTGAAAGCATTGTTTTATGGCAATACGTCGTTCATGGTCTGGAAAGAATTGGCCGTGCCGCTCGCAAGTGTTTACCGCGCAACCTGTCAGAAGAACCAGTTTAAGTTGCACCTCAGCTACGTGCATCCCATTCTCCCGTCCGCCTATGACTGTATTTAGTGATGTATTGCACGGGCTGGGTACAGAATGTGCCGAGCCTCCACTCGTAGTTTAATCACCCAATCAGAACTGAGATACGACTCGGGTTAAACAATTGGAAACATTCTCAATATTGTAAAGTTTCAACACCCCTTTACGAAACTATACTGTCAAGTATTTTGGGGGCAATGTTTCTTAATTCTCCGGACAGGAAACTTTTAAATGAAATAACTACTCTATCCGAGTCGCGTTGATTAACTCGTATGGTTAGATAACAGCCCACGATCGTGAAATTTTATTAAGCCCTTAATGGATACAAAAGCAAAAGTGAAACACAACATGCTATGGGTCATAAAACAATAAAAGTCCCCAAATCATTATATAGTCTGCCAGTATGGCCTCTCTTCGTTATCCCCGAGTTATCAGCGCAGGAGAACCGTTGTGGGTGCATCCCCTTAGCGCCCCCCTACATATCGTTTTCTAATTAACTGACCCAGTATCGGGATACATCAAGCTCGACATTTCGCTAGGCCTTTGATTGCACCGCGCATCAACAATTCCCGTTAGACACATCCACTGAGCAATAAATTTACCAGGTCATAGATGCTTCAGACCTCTACTAATAATCCGCCTCACTATCAGCTGAAATTTTTTACAAGGCGAATCTTTCTAATATTTCCTATCCCTTTAGAGTGCTGGTGTAAATTAACTTGCGCACAAAATCGCTTATCTGGGCTCCAATCGGTCTGGCGAGGGTCCGGCTCGCTTCCATCATTAGTGACAGCAAAATGCCGACAGATCAGACCCCCGTTTTTGCTCCAAGATTCAACAAATGGCCCCGCGCTCATCTGACCCGAGGTCTGTACACTATATATCTACAGCCTTTGATAATCCCAAGTCCGGCTGTCTTACATTTCTAATATTGTAAACTCCCCGGTAGCCCAATAAATGCGTTTCCCGGATTATTTTATTCTGTAGCCGATGCTCTGTTAATCAATCTTAACCAATCTTTACGTGGCGCATGGCTACTTTTTCACTTTTCTCATTAAGAAAAAATGGAAAGTTCATGTAATCTTGAAAAAAGAGCCAAGATGGGCATTATGATGTCTTAATGTCATAAAGCGAACATCAATCTAAACTTAAGAAATCAACAGACGTCCGAGAATATTCCACCAACTTTTTCCAAGAGCAATGACAAAAGCATATGAATCCGTGCATAAAGATCCCAATCTAGTAATGTAATAAGTAAATTTATCGCGATCACCCAGTGCTGGGCGCAATTCGAGACTCTTAACTTACGTGATAGTCAGAGAAGAATCTCTAATTCTGCGAGTACGGCCATTTTATTACGACGTAACGTCAATCAAGGCGAAATCGAGACAGCGTGACGTCATCAAGGCGGCTGTATGGAACACACTCGAGCCTCATTTGTGGGATCCTTGAATACAATAATTTGATAATTGTGAATCGTCAGATTTCTGCTTTTAATCGGAAATAGGTAATCTAATACTGGTAAATACAGTATTTTGCTCAAATTGATGACATGCGCATACTGATTCTGACGTTAAAAGTGCAGCCCCTATCGCCTCCATAAGCGTGTACAGTGAATCAGTGACAGGAGTAAAAAATAAAAACGGGAGAAAAGAAGAAAAGAAAAAGTAAAGAAGGAATATAAGCGGGTTACTTTGGGTTTAACAGTCTTTCAGTGTGTGTGTGTGAGTGTGTGTCTGTGTGTGTGAGAGAGAGAGAGAGAGTGTGTGTGTGTGTGTGTGTGTGTGATACATCCACGCTGATTCAGGGGTGGGGTGGAATGTGTCTGTATAAACTCGGGTTGCAGAAATACAAGCACAAAATCGTCGAAAGAAAACAGTAATAGGCTCAAAATAGGGGTAAAACTACAACATAATGATATATATATACACACAGAGAGAGAGAGAGAGAGAGAGAGAGAGAGAGAATGAGAGATTGTATGTCGTGATCCCCTCTAGTCATACCATACACCTGGCACAACCCTTCATTAATTTCACACATACCGACGTTTTTTTATATCGATTGAAAATATCAAAAAACGACATAATCTCTTCGGCCCAAATGTCTAAGATACTAGTGATACCCGCTCAAAGGTTCGATTATACAAGAGCACTATATCAACTGCCGGGGAAAAGAAAGTAAACATCCATCTGTGATGGTGGCTAAACATGAAACAAACACAAGAACTGCTTTGTCGATGGTGATGTATTTCATGCGGGTCTTATAGTCGTGGTTTGGAGCCACATTTTGCAGTGTTTTGGCGAATGTTTTCCACCTGGTAACGTTTTGATAACGTTTGTAAGTTTTTGGTCAAATCCAATTTTCAAGTGCATAATTTCTTGAGTCCGGTTGTGTATAGTTTTCTATATCGCAAGTACTCAGTCATACGCTATGATGCAAGGCAACAGAGGAAGCAATTGAAAGGAAGTCCTAGAATTATTAACATGGAATAGATACCAAGTATGACATAGATTTCATCTTCTGTATTCCTGTATGAGTATGTCACTTCAGAAAGGGGCAATTTAATATGGTGATATACGTAAAGCGGTGTTTAACTAATGTGGATACTTAGTGTTCTTCATACGATTGTTTATATATATATATATATAAAACCAAGAGCTGACGTGATTGACGAACAAACAAGGCACGAAAACCGCATGCAGCCTTCCAGGCAGTGAAACTATCTGCGCATATGCATGTGTACTATTGACAGCAGCAGTAATCAATGTTCATTACACACAGAGATAGTGTGGGGATATTAACAGATTGTCAATTACTGAGTGATTAATATACTAATATTCATCTATATTTTATTTTGCTTTGTGGTCTGAGCCATGCCATGTAGTTAATAAAACACGGGATGCGTGGCATTATGGCTGTGTAGCCTCATTTAACGGGTGTCGCTGTGTTCTCACTGCATATTGAATGGGATTTTCAATATTAAGTGTTCAGGCACAGCTAGGGGTATGAATCAATAATTACGTGGGATAAACATATGTTAGATATACGATGTCTTTTTTAATAGCATATTTAACAGTTTTACCCAATGCAATTATTGATTCAAACCCCTCTCAGTGTTAACAAATACGTATTAACTTACACGAACAGTGTGGGTTTACAATTTCAAACGTGCTCCAAATCTAGATCCAGACCTTTGAACTCTTCTGGGGAATAAAAGGTGACAATTTAAAGTGCAAAGCGCGAAAAAGCACAAACAGAAGTATCATATAATTATTTCGGGGGTAGGTTTGTATCTTTTATTTTAAAGTCTGAGCGAAACGCAAAAAAGCAAAACAACAAAAGCTTCACTATCCAATCGAGAAATATACAAAGATTCATCTAAGGAGGGTGTTACTGAAAAGATTGTAATTGTAAAAATTCACCAATATTTTTTTATGGTTCAGAAATATGAGGTTACACATATAAAAAAACAACCTTCTTTAATCTCTATATGGGTGACTCATAAACGGTACCTATGAGCACAATGTTAGGCGACATTAATACATAACATGTTTGTCATATTTGTTAAAATTAGTTAACAAGCTGTATCATAATAGAGTCTGTGGATTAATGTTAACCCGGATTTCCGACGGAGCATCATTCAACTTGCTGGACAAAACCTGATTTATCAAGCCATATTTTCTAAGGCCTGGATAGTGCAAGGTGTGAAGACATCGATATATTCACCGGGAGTCTCAAACAAAGTCTGTTTGTTTGCTTGTTGTTTAACGCCGCACTCAGCAATATCCGGCCAGCTATATGGCGGAGGTTTGTAAATAATCGAGTCTGGGCCAGACAATCCAGTGATTGACATCACGAGCATCGATTTACACAATTGGGATACGATGACATGTATCAACCAAGCGATCCTGACCACCCAATCCCGTTGGTCGCCTCTTATGACTAGCAAAGTCGCCTTTTACAGCAAGCATGGGTTGTTGAAGACCTATTCTAACCCTGATCTTCGCGGGTCTTCAAACAAAGCTATAAATATATTCAATTTCAGATATGACATCATCAGATAGCCAACATCATATTTACTATAGACACTTTGTCCGTAAGTGGTTAAAACGTTCGCTCGTCACGCCGAAGACCCGGGTTCGAATCCCGACATGGGTACATTGTGTGAAGCCCATTTCTGGTGTCCCCCGCCGTGACATTGCTGGAATATTGCTAAAAGCGGCGTAAAACCATACTCACTCACTCACTCACCGTAAGGATAATTTCGATAACGCGTGCGTGCGTGCGTGCCTGCCTGCCTGCGTTTATTGTATTACACTATGTCGCAATATTCCAGCAATATGACGGCAGCCTGTAAATACCAGACAAGCCAGTGATTGATATCATGAGCAACGATTAACGCCGTCAGGGTGATAGGACAGGCAGTCAACTAAGTCACATCGCCTGACCACCGGATTCATTGCCGACATAATTCCCATCCGGATTCCTCAAGGTGATTTATAGAACCTGAAACTTATATCTCAGTTCCCCACATGGCTACGAGGCCTCGATGAGGATATGTTTTTCACACAACTTAAATAGTGAAGAATATCGAAGCCGCGCTGGCCTTGATAAAGCCGTATCATTTTGTAAAAAATTTAACGGCGGGGTTTATCTGAATATGAAAATATATTCATGGGCTGTTCAATGCGGCGTTACACGTAACTCACTCACTCTACTTGTTTGTCAGCAGCACTGTCGGCTTGGATTTTTTTTTTAATAATGAGCCTGAATTATTTGTAAAAGAAAAACACCTTGAAACAATGTTATTTTTGTGGAAGGCAATTTCTTTACATTTTCAAAGGCCTGAAGCATAAGGATTCTATTCAAGAACTTTCAGGGACAATTTTTCTTTTTTATAAAATCCCCGCTACGATTCATGGGACAAATTCATATAACTTCTATCCAATCGTAATTTGATAAAAGGCATAGTGTTGTACCGTAAATGAAAAAGGCATAGTTTTGTACCGTAAAGGACATTTGCCTGTTTTCATGTTCGATCTCATGTCTTTCACTGTAATATCGAGTGAGTGGCTCCGCAATGAAAGATTTGCCTAAAATTAAAATCACACACAAATGCACTATTGGCCATAAGGCCATGGACAACAACTAAACCGTGTGTGTGTTTCTACCCGAGGAGACGGCATGGATCTCAGCTCATACCATCCACAATTTCTCTGCATATCTTAGGCCGCTATGGTGCATGGAAAACAGTTTATGTGTATGATATGTTTGTATGATTGATCAAACAACAACATATAATAGGACTGCTATAGCCAAATATTGTTATTTTGTTCGTAAATCAGCCCCGTGGGGATTCCGGTTTAGAACAGGTTACCAACAACCTGCTCTTGTACGAGTCGACAAAGTGGTGGCCGGGCTCGGTGACTTCGTTGATTGCGCGCCATTGTATGTACCCGGCTGCGTGGAAGGTTGTTGTTCATAATATCAATCACTTGTTAGTCTGAGTGCGGCGTTAGACAACACACAAATAAGTCTGATTGCGAAATACAGTGTACCAGAAAACCATGCATCCTCATTAATCAATTCATTCATTCATTCGAATACACACATTTAATGCATTCCTCAGACGAAGTAGAAAATATTCGTGCATGGGTTATCGTCCTTGTTTCGACATATCACACAATCCCGTTTTTTTTGTAATTACATTCAAACTCAACATCACTTGTGTTCTATTATGGTCTGATTGGTTTTTCAAAAGAAAAAAGACACATTTCTACAAAACGCCGTCTGCTATTGTATGTCCTTGAATCCACTTCAACAGGGATGGTCGAACGCAGCGCCACACTGAGACTTAGTAGAACAACAAACCTGCCCTCACAATCGTGCAAGGAAACACCTGCCTCAGCATAAAAAAGGACAAAACCCAAACGTTCTCAGCTGAGCTATGCAAACCCGAGTCGTCATTTTGCTTTGATTGGAGGTCAGACTTTATTCTGAGCGAGTTTGGTGTGCCCAAGACCGGAGGCTAGACAAAAGCATGTCATACGAAACCAACCTAATTTTTTTGTGTAAAATAATAATTACTGAAGTCTTTGGAAGCGGGGTCAGATCAGGTAGATCTAACTCGCCAGCGCTGGGTAATTTTCTCGCTATAAAATTATACACCGTATGAAAAGCAGGGGAATTAAGTCGCACTTTAGCACATATAATTGGGCCGCTATGTATGATTTGTGTCTCCGCGATAATGAGCAACGTTGTAGTTAAATTTTCTACTATTACGAGTTATTATCTCCAATAATTACTTCCAGTAGAGATGGTGAGATGCTCTCCTTCGTCGGCGTCCTATTGATGCTAATATTTGACACGACGCTCTCTAATTACAAGTCGCCATCAGGTGAAAGTGGGAGAGGGAGGGGGGCTAGTTAGTCCATGTAGACGGCTAGTCACATCGCTAGTCGTTCCTTGACACCTTGGTCTGTCGTGTCTTCAGTGATAAAATGGAACAGCCAATGTACAACCCCCAGGGAATCGTCTCCGCTCTACGTTGACCAATGTGTGGGTTAGCGAAGGTCATATCCATTATCTGAGTCAAGTCGTTTGTGATGAGAGAACAGGATGGTTGATATGACTTGTGCCGAGCCTCGTTCTGTAAACCAAGGCCCGTGACTAGTTGGGCTTTGACACATCACATTTCTCATCTATAACACCGAATGTAATTACGTTAATGTGAGAAAATGAAGAATGACCGAAGGACATGATGAGAGAATCCTTTTCTGTTGGGATGTTCGGAGTCAATGACCCGTAGTGCGTCTCAGTTGACCGACTATCAACACATGGGTTTTTATGGGGCAAGTTATTTTGTAAATAAATGTTGATCACCTTGGTATAATCTTATCAACATTCTCGTTTTCTTTTGTCTCATGCGACATTAACTTACCGCCGGGTTGTCGTCATATTCTGTCAAAGCATACCCACAAAGTCTTTCCCTAATGAACATAAGGAATAATTTAATGTGCGCCATGAGTTATAAGTTCAATCACCATGATAGTAACGGGTCTGGTATCACGTAGCTCGGCGTACAATTACAACTCAATTCTCCTACAAATGGCGTCGTTTACATTAACTATGGTCACATTACCCATCCCCATCTCCATAAGCGATAGCTAAATAAATGTCGTAAAATACAATATGGCCGCAGAGAGAGCCATGTTGACACAAATTTATAAACTAAAGAAGAAACGATATCGAGCGTTTCCATGTGCAGTTAATCTGAATTTGCATGGGTGCTCTCCCCTGATTACAATTTACGGACATCCATGATATTTACAGCATGGCCATTTTTACTCTCATGGCTTTTCTCTAGATATACTGGTGAGAGTATCATCTTTATCAACGTGTAACGCATATATACAATCCCCTATATATCTCCTATGTAGAACACGATCTATACATACACACGTTGTAGAACCGTACATATGATAGACTGTGTACATGTGGTTAGGAACGACAGTAGTACAAGACTTCTTTTCTTCTAATGGATTGTATATTTATTTTCTAAAACCCCAGATCACATATATCACTGTGCATATGTGGACAGGTCTTTGTCCCTGGCCACTGGATCATGCCAAGAAATTGGAGCCCAAATTCATATTAGCAAGACATGGCATACTTGAACTGGAGAGGGTGGGAATATAGCGGGAGTAAGAGAAGAACGGACAGGAGGAAGTGCGAGAACCACCAAAGGCCAAGGTCGGAGATGACAAGAAGAAGAAGAAGAAGAAGAAGAAGAAGAAGAAGAAGTATTACACATTGCATGTGTACATAAACAGCCAAAGACTCTATGAGGCTGAATCAAGATTAGGTCACCATGACCTATGTTTTCACCATGTCAAATCGTCTTCCGTTTTTATACACGTAAAGAAGTGATAGACATTTTTACATAATAAAACAAGAGCAAGTCTTCACTTATATTAAGCTACGGCAGATCATTTATCAGTCTGTATGCTAACCGAAAACTAACAGCGACGCACACTGTAGTTTTTACGTTGTTTTACATGAGCCGATGTTACCACACACACACATGGAAGTGCCACGTTATGATTCTCATTCGATGTCTATGGTGTTTCTACATCGGAAGTGTGTAGCTTTTTCTAGGAATTGTTTTCGAAAGGCGCATATTTAACAATAAGAACGTTATCAACCATCGGTAAAGAACAGTTTATTCAGGCTGGTTTTATGTTGTCAAGTTGCATTTTGCATATGAAAACAACGTTATGGAAGCCAGTAAATATACATATACTTTCATAATCTGTATCTCTTCTAGCAAAATAATCAAAATAATGTTGCAAATAAGCAAACTGTACCCTTGTACTTGTCATTCATATATATTTGCCATCTTTTGAAAAATCAACTTCATCAATCCGCAATAATAGGGTTCGGGAAGTGAGTGAGTGAGTGAGTTGGGTTAAAACGCTACATCCATCAGCATCCCAGTTATATCACGGCATGTCACCTTAATGTTGGAGGAAAGCCCGAAATGATGCAGGTCTCGGACGTTTATCGGATACCAAGACATTTCTTAACCCTTGAAATGGCCTCATCTACAAACCCAAGAGCATATACTTAATAAATAATTTTCGCACCCGTTCCACTCTGGCCCCCTTATCAGTTCTAGCAGCCTATACCCATCCCCTTATCAGTTCTAGCAGTCTATACCCATCCCCTTATCAGTTCTGGCAGCCTATACCCATCCCCTTATCAGTTCTGGCAGCCTATACCAATCCCCTTATCAGTTCTAGCAGCTTATACCCATCCCCTTATCAGGTCAAGCAGCCTATACCCATCCCCTTATCAGTTCTAGCTGCCTATACCCATCCCCTTATCAGTTCTAACAGCCTATACCCATCCCCTTATCAGTTCTAGTTGCCTATACCCATCCTCTTATCAGTTCTAGCAGCCTATACCCACCCCCTATCAGTTCTAGCTGCCTATACCCATCCCCTTATCAGTTCTAGCTGCCTATACCCACCCCCTTATCAGTCCTAGCAGGCTATACCCATCCCCTTATCAGTTCTAGTTGCCTATACCCATCCCCTTATCAGTTCTAGCTGCCTATACCCATCCCCTTATCAGTTCTAGCAGCCTATACCCATCCTCTTATCAGTTCTAGCAGCCTATACCCATCCCCTTATCAGTTCTAGTTGCCTATACCCATCCCCTTATCAGTTCTAACTGCCTATACCCATCCTCTTATCAGTTCTAGTTGCCTATACCCATCCCCTTATCAGTCCAAGCAGCCTATACCCATCCCCTTATCAGTTCTAGCAGCCTATACCCATCCCCTTATCAGTTCTAGTTGCCTATACCCATCCTCTTATCAGTTCTAGCTGCCTATACCCATCCTCTTATCAGTTCTAGTTGCCTATACCCATCCCCTTATCAGTTCAAGCAGCCTATACCCATCCCCTTATCAGTTCTAGCAGCCTATACCCATCCCCTTATCAGTTCTAGTTGCCTATACCCATCCCCTTATCAGTTCTAGCTGCCTATACCCATCCTCTTATCAGTTCTAGCAGCCTATACCCATCCCCTTATCAGTTCAAGCAGCCTATACCCATCCCCTTATCAGTTCTAGCAGCCTATACCCATCCTCTTATCAGTTCTAGTTGCCTATACCCATCCTCTTATCAGTTCTAGCAGCCTATACCCATCCCCTTATCAGTTCTAGTTGCCTATACCCATCCCCTTATCAGTTCTAACTGCCTATACCCATCCTCTTATCAGTTCTAGTTGCCTATACCCATCCCCTTATCAGTTCAAGCAGCCTATACCCATCCCCTTATCAGTTCTAGCAGCCTATACCCATCCCCTTATCAGTTCTAGCAGCCTATACCCATCCCCTTATCAGTTCTAGCAGCCTATACCCATCCTCTTATCAGTTCTAACAGCCAGATCCATCCCCTTTTCAGCTCCTGCAATGAAACAGACTTTGGGGGTCGCTTCATACTCAAAGGTTCCTCAACGAAATATGTTTATTTAACATGATAAATAACTTTATTTCAGGGACAAGTTGTTAGTCTACCCTGAACAATTACATCAGTGAATTTGCAAGAAAGTATATTGTCCTTATAAGTGGGGTGTGTTCTTTACCCTGGTGCCCATTTTAGGACAACGTTTAAACATTGTAATTCGTGAAATGTGTATGTTAATTATTAACACGTGTTTACATTAAATATAGATAAAATAGGCTCTGAATGGGTAAAAACTACCGGGGCTACCGGTTGGCCACAGCCTACCCCCAACTCCCCCACCCCCCACACCCACCCTCCATCACCACCACCATATACGCATTTTTTAAGCAAGGTCAGGTCATGGTTTTGTGCGCCCAGTAATTCATACCTGCCCATAACCTGGGTGAAACTGTTGATCGTTCTGTTAACTGCATGACTTCTCGCGATGAAGAAAACACTTTTATTGCTTGAATCAGTGACATATTTAGTTGGAACCCTGCAGTTGGGGACAATAAATAAGGACAGATATAGCGGCATGCAAAGTACTGTAGCTCACCCGCTTGCAGAGGTTGGTCGTTCTGATCAGTGTGGTCTTACTTACTTACTTACTTACTTACTTACTTACTTACTTACTTACTTACTTAGAATGAATATACAATATATCCTTACACCCAGTCAACAGTATTACTACAACAGACACAGTTATAACCAAGATCATGAATTTAGTCGACAACTTTACAAAGGAATTCGTTGACATGTTAGGATTACGTCGGGTCTTACCACAAACGGTTCCTGGTGTTCTATTTTAAAACAGATTGGCCAAGATTTAATTTCACAGTGCTTGTGTGTTAGGCAGAAACACAATGGTATTATTGTGGATAATTTGTAATAGCTTGTTGCGCGTTGTTGCACTTGAATGAATAATGTCTAATACAAAATCAAAACGGAAATGCAAACCTTCAAACGTAATCAATGAAATAATGCTTGACGGAACTCATATTTTCTTCAAATAAAAGGTTTTGGTAAATTATATTATAACCTTTGTGTGGGTTTCTTACTCAAATATTATTCTGGTATTATAGTAAACCACGGTTATAACGAACTCGAAGGGACCACCAACTTTAGTTCGTAATAACCGTAGTTCGTTATAAGCATACATACAGCTTTTATACAACAAATGGTCGGGACTAAAAATATATCGGTCAGTTCGTTATAAACGTGTTCGTTATAAACGTAGTTTACTGTATATATTAACATCACACTGTCTGTGCTAAACACACGACTAAAGCATATTATAATTATACATCGACCATGTTAAAGGGGTATAATATATTAATCGAGTTGTTAATTGATTTGTACGGTGGTATAGTCAAAACTATTTTCCGGTCTGAAAGTTAGCTGGAACCCACTCGTCAGTTTCAACCCCCTACAGAATATGCTGATTGATAGAACATGCATGCGATGTGTTGCTTGTCCTAACTGAGATGTCATATACGCTCATCTTTTGCATTGAATCCTGAGTTGAGTTTCTCTAACTTTTAACATGTATTGATCTCATATGGTCTGGGATGGTAATAATCTTTTTAAGGGAGACACCATGCAGAATAATAGGGGGACCAGCATACCATAAAGTACCAATAACTGTTTAAAGTTCCAATTTAAAATAGTTTGCTACATGCATGAAATATCCTTGTCTTAGTGTGGCATTAATCATTGTCCAGCATAAAACGCGTCGACACACTACAAGGATATTAACTTTCAGATCGAATCAAGTTTTCAAGAAATATTCATGCTCTCGAGAAATATTAAAACAGACACTTTCGCATGTTGTTAAACTGACCAATTATTAAAACACATGAAAGAATTTCCTCTAGAAGCTGGACAATTTCACATCCGTTTGGTGTCGACTATCAATAGGTTTGTAACGAGGTAAGCTCGTCTCTCTCCCCAAAGAACGCCACTTGATGTTGTGTGGATGAAAGACTAGTTAGAGATGCTTTGTCCTGATTAATCTAGACTGTTAATGAACCAAAACGAAGATATTTATTTGAGGGGCACAGAGTTATTCGCCTGTCGACAGGGAGCCCGACCTTTTGAACTTCTGAACCTTGTGGCTTTAAAACATCACTCATAGCGGGCTATTTAGCTAATTGAACATTTTTTGTCCGTGCTAATTCCCTATTGTTGGGGTGGTCGGTGGGAACAGTTGAGGTATGTAGCTGTCTTCCTCCAAACAATCATATCTCCACACTCGTATACCGTTATTTGAACATGGCTATACTAATAAGCTTCATTTCTGCCTATACTTTATCTGAAGTGTCAGTGGGCACTGTTTCCATTGATATCGTGATTAACGGAATAATTAAGTTTTCTGAGCGGTATTGTATATAGTAATGCAGTGTCGATGGCCGGACAGCGTGGTGATAAATCTGAGCGTGATTGACAGGTGAGAGACAATGACATGTGTCATACACACTTGACATCTGCTGCTCGTCGTTGACAGCTGCGCACAGATTTCCACTCGTGTGGTAAGGTACAAGGCCGGATTAATGACAAGCTGCGTGGACAACAATTTGTATAGGTTTTAAAACTCGCATAAATTAGGGACCTGGAATTGATTCCACTCTTACTTCAAGTTCCCGAATAATATAGGGTGTTATCATGAATATTGCAGCTGATGGTATTGATGAGGACCACCTCCGCCAAATTAACCATGACAAAAACAACAATACATATAACAATATTTATGAGAACTATACTATACTATAATTAAAAAAAACCAGTATGCAACACACTGTCACGACAGTACCCGCTACAGGGCTGGTCCCAGCTGACCCTTTGTATATTCAAACTTCAAGCTCCAGTTCGTCAACACTGCAAACCAAGATAAGGGAGAACATCGGACACGAGTGATAAGCTATATACTTATTTGTATGTATTTAAATGAAACTGACGGAGAACTGAAATATACACACATTTATTCGATGGTGATGTATTTCATACGGGACCTTACGTTTGCTGTATTCTGGCGACTGTTTAAAGCCAAGTAATATTTTGATAACGTTTGTAGCTGTTCGGTCAATTCAAATCCGATTTTCAAGTGTACACCTTATTTTGCCGGGCAGTTTCAGTTGTATGGATATTCAGATCACTGCCTCCTTGGCTCGTCAGTTTGGTGATGGGGCAACAACTCAAAAATACATATGTCAAATTTGTATACCAAAAATGTTGATAAAAATGACTTGTGTCGGATTTGTTATTATTTTGACATCTATAATACTAATCGTGTAACTGAACCGTGGTGTATGTTCACGACTTTGGTGCTACACAACAATCCTATCGGCCTTTGGGTTTAATTTGTTAAAAAGTCTAAGCTGTGGGATGTTATATCGACCTCTCGTGCTGATACCAGCATGAGACAACAGGTGGTGTTAACTGCCTGACACATACGAAACGTGAATCAATAAGTTCAATGCCGCTTTAAACATAATTCACTCATCAATTTTTAGATTAATAAATGCGAGGGGAAAAATAGAAAAAATAGCGAACCCAACGAGTATTTAGTTCTGGCGGATAACCACAACCAGGGAGAATCTGAGATTCAAACCCAAGACAATCCACTGTAAACTTACACAACAAATGTGTCCTAGTATAACCTCCCTGTGACCAAATCACAGATAATTTTAAACGATTTAAGTTGATGTTCCTAGTTGCCCAATTTGAGACGTGTTGCTTGGAGATAATGAGTGCTTGGACATAAAAGCACATTTTCATATTGGGTCGTAAACGTACAGGTCACCACCGTCTGACTTTCAAGAAACTTTCAGAGAGTTGTTGCTCCTTTAAAAAATCATAAAAGAAACAAGTCTCTTTAACTTATAGTGTTTTTTTTAATTTCATTTATATCTCATCCTAACTGTTTATCTTCTGGGTGAAATGAACCTTTGTTATTTCAACTTTGATTGGTATTTGAACAATATGGAGTGCTTCGGGTCATGTCTGCTAACCAAAGTATGTCCCTTCATTTTATAAGAGTCCCGTCAAAATTGATTATCTGTCTGTATATCAAAACAGTTATAATACTTTGAATTAGCTAATATAAAAGTAAAGGTCCTTTGTGGCAGCTTTAGGCGCCAGTAGTCTTGGCGATGTGTTGCAACCACCACTTAAGGTTTCATCGGACAAAAAACTGTAATAACTGCCGTTGATTATTTTGCAAAAATATCAAGTCAGGCAACTTGGAACAAATGTGTCTATTTGATCAATTCGCAGAAGAAGAAAAAAAATTCAATCACACTAATATGTGGCGACAGACGTGGACAAAACCTCGCGAGACGTTAGTACAAGGGAAATAACTCTTGTCTTGACACGTTTCATATATCACAGTGCAATGCATGGACCAGCTTAGTAATGAAATCACATGTTCGTAACTCTGTTAAAGTAGACCGTCCCCTTTTCAATATGTAACTTTTATTTTACACTTTCTCTGAAATTTTCTGAAGACTTTAACATAGATTTAATTAAAGTATCAATTTAATATATAATGTCAAACCTACTTAAAGGGAAAGACATACGGACAAAACAGTGTTTGGTAGAATCAGGGAGTCCTTATATTGACCTCTATATCGACTTCCTGGTAGAATTTTGTTTGGCGGACAGCCGACAAGCAACACGCATTCGGTTCGGGTGACCTAAGATATACACGTTTGTCATTCTTCTTCTTTCTACGTTTGTTTGTGATAGACGTAGAAAGAATAATAATGACAAACTACGTTTGTTTGTGATATCCGGGGTAGAATAGGTCTTCAGCAACCCATACTTGCCGAAAAAGGCGACTATTCTTGTCGTAAAAGGCGACTAACGGGATCGGGTGGTCAGGCTAGCTGGCTTGGTTGATACATGTCATCGTATCCCAATTGCGTGGATCGATGCTCATGATCTCAATCACTGGATTGTCTGGTCCAGACTCGATTTTTTTACAGACCGCCGTCATATAGCTGGAATATTGCTGAGTGCGGCGTTAAACAACAAACAAACCAAATGTTTGTGATAGTAGAAGAAGCATATAAAAGGCAGATGATACAAGGTGGGCGGTTAAACAGTGAACTTGTTGATTGTCCCTTTGAGTTCGTTGTCTGCGGATTGGGATGTGAAGCATGAAACTATAGCATGAGTACTTGTGTACACCTTAAACTCAACCTTACTTGAAATTCCTATGCTATGACTACATGTTTTTCAGGTTTGGTCAGTCGTATAGGTGTAAATACATAACATTTGTCAAAACAGACCTGCAAGGTCTCTCAAAGCACAGGAGTCTGTATCTAAAAATAGACGCCATCATGCATATTCATGACCATCTCCACACGCGAGCCCTTCGGATGGAGATGGTCATGAATATGCATGAGGGCGTCTATGTTTAGATACAGACTCCTGTGCTCAAAGTTACTCTTAGACATATGTTAGTGGACTGAACAGGACTGAAGGCAAGCTCCTCACATCGATAACCCGTTCCCGGAGCTCCCTATACTACCGAGAGCGTAACGAAGGTGTCACGCGCTGGGAAGGAGCTTTGAAGGGAGCTAAGGGAGATCACTCTCACTCCGATGTCCGTCTACCGCTATGAGGTGGGCGAAGAGCTCATAATATATCACATGTGGCGACACGTGTATTAAAGAAGAAAGGCTAGTTGCGAGTCGCACTCTTTTTAAAGGAAGCCGCACTTTTTGTTACATTTGCGGCGATTAGCTATTACCTTGGAATATAAAAGCTTTTCTCAATTACAAAATGTCCAAGGGAGCATTCCTCAAAGAACAACCCTTGTAACAGCCGTTGCCACAAGCGACACAGGCATATGGGGCAAATTTCATTGTTTAAATATATCGCCATGAATTAATGTCTCATTTTCAGAGGCCTTGGAATTTGACAAGATGCCTATACAGCGATGCTGCTGTTGTCCTGTTATTATTTGCCGTAAGGAAGAAACACAGTAGTGAAAACAGACAACTAGTTAGTACACTATTTATTCAGATGACAGGTCGAAAGTAATATGCCATCCCTATTCTCCATCTCCCCACCCTATATCCCCTCATCTTCATCTCCCACCTATATCCCCTCTTTTCCATCACCCACCCTATATCCCCTCTTTTCCATCCCCCAACCCTATATTTCTTCTTCTCCATCTCCCCACGCTATATCCCCTCGTCTTCATCTCCCCACCCTATATCCCCTCGTCTTCATCTCCCCACCCTATATCCCCTCGTCTTCATCTCCCCACCCTATATCCCCTCGTCTTCATCTCCCCACCCTATATCCCCTCGTCTTCATCTCCCCACCCTATATCCCCTCGTCTTCATCTCCCCACCCTATATCCCCTCGTCTCCATCTCCCCACCCTATATCCCCTCGTCTTCATCTCCCCACCCTATATCCCCTCGTCTTCATCTTCCCACCCTATATCCCCTCGTCTTCATCTCCCACCTATATCCCCTCTTTTCCATCACCCACCCTATATCCCCTCTTTTCCATCCCCCAACCCTATATTTCTTCTTCTCCATCTCCCCACGCTATATCCCCTCGTCTTCATCTCCCCACCCTATATCCCCTCGTCTTCATCTCCCCACCCTATATCCCCTCGTCTTCATCTCCCCACCCTATATCCCCTCGTCTTCATCTCCCCACCCTATATCCCCTCGTCTTCATCTCCCCACCCTATATCCCCTCATCTTCATCTCCCACCTATATCCCCTCTTTTCCATCACCCACCCTATATCCCCTCTTTTCCATCCCCCAACCCTATATTTCTTCTTCTCCATCTCCCCACGCTATATCCCCTCGTCTTCATCTCCCCACCCTATATCCCCTCGTCTTCATCTCCCCACCCTATATCCCCTCGTCTTCATCTCCCCACCCTATATCCCCTCGTCTTCATCTCCCCACCCTGTATCCCCTCGTCTTCATCTCCCCACCCTATATCCCCTCGTCTTCATCTCCCCACCCTATATCCCCTCGTCTTCATCTCCCCACCCTATATCCCCTCGTCTTCATCTCCCCACCCTATATCCCCTCGTCTTCATCTCCCCACCCTATATCCCCTCGTCTTCATCTCCCCACCCTATATCCCCTCATCTTCATCTCCCCACCCTATATCCCCTCGTCTTCATCTCCCCACCCTATATCCCCTCGTCTTCATCTCCCCACCCTATATCCCCTCGTCTTCATCTCCCCACCCTATATCCCCTCGTCTTCATCTTCCCACCCTATATCCCCTCGTCTTCATCTCGCCCCCCTATATTCCCTCATCTTCATCTCCCTACCCTATATCTCCTCTTCTCCACCCCCACCCCCCCTATATCCCCTCGTCTTCATCTCCCCCGTATCCCCTTGTTTTCATCTCCCCCCATATCCCCTCTTTTCCACCCCCTACCCTATATCCCCTCGTCTTCATCTCCTAACCCTATATCCCGTCTTCATCCCCCCTTTCCATCCCCCACCCTATATCTCCTCTTTTCCACCCCCCACCCTATGTCCCCTCTTCTCATCTATTTATCCAAGATCCTTTCTTCTCCATCTCACCACACTAAATCCCCTCGTCTTTATCTCCCTCTTTTCCACCCCCCCCCATATCTCCTCTTCTCCATCTCACCACCCTATACCCCCTCGTCTTCATCTCCCCCTATATCCCCTCTTTTCCACCACCCCCACTCTATACCTCCTCTTCTCCAACTCACCACCCTATACCCCCTCGTCTTCATCTCCCCCTATATCCCCTCTTTTCCACCACCCACACTCTATACCTCCTCTTCTCCATCTCACCACCCTATACCCCCTCGTCTTCATCTCCCCCTATATCCCCTCTTTTCCATCCTCCACCCCATCCCCCACCCTATATCTCTTCTTTTCCATCCCCTACCCTATATCTCCTCGTCTTTATCTCCCCCCTACATCCCTCTCACCACCCTATATCCCATCATCATCTCCCCCCTATATCCCCTTTCTTCAACCCCTCACCCTATACCCCCTCATCTTCATCTCCCCCCCCCTCCTATATCCAATCTTCTTCATCTTACCACCCTATACCACCTCGTCTTCATCTCCCCCTATATCCCCGCTTTTCCACGCCCCACCCCCACCCTATACCTCCTCTTCTCCATCTCACAACCATATACCCCCTCGTCTTCATCACCCCCTATATCCCCTCTTTTCCACACCCACCTCCCAACCTTTACCTCCTCTTCTCCATCCCCCACCCTATACCTCCTCTTCTCCATCTCCCCCCCCCTCCTATATCCAATCTTCTTCATCTTACCACCCTATACCACCTCGTCTTCATCTCCCCCTATATCCCCGCTTTTCCACGCCCCACCCCCACCCTATACCTCCTCTTCTCCATCTCACAACCATATACCCCCTCGTCTTCATCACCCCCTATATCCCCTCTTTTCCACACCCACCTCCCAACCTTTACCTCCTCTTCTCCATCCCCCACCCTATACCTCCTGTTCTCCATCTCCTCACTCTATATCCCCTCATCTTGATCTCCCCCCCCTATATCCCCTATTTTCCACCCCCATCCCCCCACCCTATACTTCCTCTTCTCCATCGCACCACCCTATATCCCCTCGTCTTCATCTCCCCCTATATCCCCTCTTTTCCATCCCCAAACCCCATATCTCCTCTTCTCCATCCCCCACCCTATACCTCCTCTTTTCCATCCCCCACCCTATACCTCCTCTTCTCCATCCCCTACCCTATATCTCCTCTTTTCCATCCCCCACCCTATATCTCCTCATCTTCATCCCCTACCCTATATCTCCTCTTTTCCATCCCCCCACCCTATACCTCCTCTTCTCCATCCCCTACCCTATATCCCCTCTTTTCCATCCCCCACCCCATATCTCCTCTTCTCCATCCCCACCCTATACCTCCTCTTCTCCATCTCACCACCCTATATCCCCTCGTCTTCATCTCCCCCTATATCTCCTCTTTTCCCCCCCCATCCCCCACCCTATACCTCCTCTTCTCCATCTCCCCCCCCCTCCTATATCCAATCTTCTTCATCTTACCACCCTATACCACCTCGTCTTCATCTCCCCCTATATCCCCGCTTTTCCACGCCCCACCCCCACCCTATACCTCCTCTTCTCCATCTCAAAACCCTATACCCCCTCATCTTCATCTCCCCCTATATCCCCTCTTTTCCACACCCACCTCCCAACCTTTACCTCCTCTTCTCCATCCCCCACCCTATACCTCCTGTTCTCCATCTCCTCACTCTATATCCCCTCATCTTGATCTCCCCCCCCTATATCCCCTATTTTCCACCCCCATCCCCCCACCCTATACTTCCTCTTCTCCATCGCACCACCCTATATCCCCTCGTCTTCATCTCCCCCTATATCCCCTCTTTTCCATCCCCAAACCCCATATCTCCTCTTCTCCATCCCCCACCCTATACCTCCTCTTTTCCATCCCCCACCCTATACCTCCTCTTCTCCATCCCCTACCCTATATCTCCTCTTTTCCATCCCCCACCCTATATCTCCTCATCTTCATCCCCTACCCTATATCTCCTCTTTTCCATCCCCCACCCTATACCTCCTCTTCTCCATCCCCTACCCTATATCCCCTCTTTTCCATCCCCCACCCCATATCTCCTCTTCTCCATCCCCACCCTATACCTCCTCTTCTCCATCTCACCACCCTATATCCCCTCGTCTTCATCTCCCCCTATATCCCCTCTTTTCCACCCCCATCCCCCCACCCTATACCTCCTCTTCTCCATCTCACCACCCTATATCCCCTTGTCTTCATCTCCCCCTTATATCTCATCTTTTTCCACACACCCACCCTATGTCCCCTCTTCTCCATCTCACCACCCTATATCTCCTCTTCTCCATCTCCTCACCCTATATTCCCCCCTCATCTTCATCTCCCCCTTATATCTCCTCTTTTCCATCCCCCCACACTATGTCCCTTCTTCTCCATCTCACCACCCTATATCTCCTCTTCTCCATCACCTCACCCTATATCCCCTCATCTTCATCTCCCCCCTATATCCCATCTTCTCCATCTCACCACCCTATATCCCCTCTTTTCCATCCTCCACCCTATGTCCCCTCTTCTCATCTATTTATCCAATATCCTCTCTTCTCCATCTCACCACCCTAAATCCCCTCGTCTTCATCTCCCCTCTTCTCCATCTCACCACCCTATATCTCTTCTTCTCCATCTCACCACCCTATATCCCCCCCTTTTTCCCTCTGATATCTCCTCTTCTCCATCTATTCATCCAATATTCCCTCCTCTCCATCTCACTGCCTCCGTGGTCTAGTGATAGAGCGTCCGCCCGGAGAGCAGAAGGTCCAAGGTTCGTTCCCCATCCGCGTCATACCAATAGACACTTATAGATGGTATTTGTTGTTACCCTGTCTGGCGTTCAGCATGAGGGTGCTAAAACAAGGACTGGTCGGCTAGGAGTCAGTATACTGTGTCTGGGTGGGGTATTCATGTCTAACTGCGGCATGGTATCTCAGTGAGCTAGCACTATAAATCGGCATCAGTCCTGACTAGTACAAGCAGCCACACACACAAGTGCATGCACGTCGCTATATAAGCATAATTATCTTGGACGCGATGTTAAACCCATTCTCCCCACCCTATATCCCCCACTTCTCTGTATCACCCACGTTATCTCTCTTTTCCATCTTTTCTTTCTTTTTGCATCTCCCCCGACTTTTACTGATGCTTCACACAAATATTTGCATTCTAGGAGAACTATCCACCTACACTGCTTTCATGTCATAGCATGAATGTCAATGAACAACAAACTACAAAATGTAGAGAATTCTTTATTCACTGAGTATTATGCAAAATTATCATCAGTTAGACCATAATGTTAAGAGATTTGTGATTAGAAATATATAGCTCCCTGGGCCAGTATGTATACACATTTACATTATCACCATGTACCTGTAGTTGAAACCAACACTGAAAGTAGAAGCTCCAAGAGTGGGAGATGCCTCTTCCCAAAAACAATAGGAATACTAGATACTGTATAAAACATACCACACTGCTGCAAGAAATTATCCATCTTATTTTATACACATCATGATGACCTATTTTTGTGTTTAGTACAAAATAGCTATTTTCATCTGATCCATTTTATATTGTACATACAGAAGCCGCCAATACTTTCTCAAAGTTTGAATCTTGTAAAAAAGATTCTGTGCATTTCATGCCATATGTCTGATCAAGCAAACAACTCAACATTTACAAGGAATACATAGAAATGTGAAACTTTCACAAAGAAAAGTGCATGGATTATTGGCCTTGCTGAATGTAAGTGTCAGGATTTCAACAATGAAGTCAGTAGTTGCAAGGCTGGATGAAAGTGCCTCAGCTGCCACAACCTATTAGAAGGACTTGGCTTTGACTGCAAATTGGACCAAACCTTGTGCTTCTTTTGTTTGTTGATTAATGCTGCATTCCAGCTATAAGGCCTAAGTCATATGTCAAGGTTCACGACCGAGAATGAGGTCTCGATGGGGGTACTTAGACCTTAGGGGGATAGGTAAATAAAAGTAAGACCGAGGGCCAACAGACCTATTTTTACGTATCAACCAAAAGTTTTTATCCTCTCACAAGACCTATTTTTACCTATTCCCTAAAAATCTTACTACTCTCACAAGCCCGAATTCAAGGTAGACTCATTAACCAACATCTTGTTTGATTGATACACACATCAATCAAACAGGTTGTGTTTATTTGATACCTATACCCCTGTTTAAAATGGACTGGTTTAATGCTCATCGATATCCAAGCACGTGCAGCAACGACACTGCAAGTGACTCAGTGGGTGACAAACACTGTCACAATCTATGTGCTCAGTGAACCTTTCCCTCATCATTTGCCTCGGTGGCTCAGTGGGAAAACAGTGGGTTACAATACTAAACACAATATGTGTGGTTGCAGGTTCAATGGGGGGTGAAATAGGTCTTTGACTTGTTACCAGTCTAAAATCAACATTAGATACAATTTAATTAATATTGTTCGAAAGTAAAACCTCAAAGCAGGTCATCGTAATGATTCAAAGTAAAACCCTTAGGTCTGTCTTGAGAGAAGTAAAACCTCAAAGCAGGTCATTGTAATGATTCAAAGTAAAACCCTTAGGTCTGTCTTGAAGAAGTTAAACCTCAAAGCAGGTCATCGTTATGATTCAATGTAAAACCCTTAGGTCCGTCTTGAAAGAAGTAAAACCTCAAAGCAGGTCATCGTAATGATTCAAAGTAAAACCCTTAGGTCTGTCTTGAAGAAGTAAAACCTCAAAGCAGGTCATCGTTATGATTCAATGTAAAACCCTTAGGTCTGTCTTGAAAGAAGTAAAACCTCAAAGCAGGTCATCGTAATGATTCAAAGTAAAACCCTTAGGTCTGTCTTGAAAGGAGTAAAACCTCAAAGCAGGTCATCGTAATGATTCAAAGTAAAACCCTTAGGTCCGTCTTGAAAGAAGTAAAACCTCAAAGCAGGTCATCGTAATGATTCAAAGTAAAACCCTTAGGTCTGTCTTGAAGAAGTAAAACCTCAAAGCAGGTCATTGTTGATTCAATGTAAAACCCTTAGGTCTGTCTTGAAAGAAGTAAAACCTCAAAGCAGGTCATCGTAATGATTCAAAGTAAAACCCTTAGGTCTGTCTTGAAAGGAGTAAAACCTCAAAGCAGGTCATCGTAATGATTCAAAGTAAAACCCTTAGGTCTGTCTTGAAAGGAGTAAAACCTCAAAGCAAGTCATCGTTATGATTCAAAGTAAAACCCTTAGGTCTGTCTGGAAAGAAGTAAAACCTCAAAGCAGGTCATCGTTATGATTCAAAGTAAAACCCTTAGGTCTGTCTTGAAAGAAGTAAAACCTCAAAGCAGGTCATCGTTATGATTCAAAGTAAAACCCTTAGGTCTGTCTTGAAAGAAGTAAAACCTCAAAGCAGGTCATCGTTATGATTCAAAGTAAAACCCTTAGGTCTGTCTTGAAAGAAGTAAAACCTCAAAGCAGGTCATCGTTATGATTCAAAGTAAAACCCTTAGGTCTGTCTTGAAAGAAGTAAAACCTCAAAGCAGGTCTTACCTCCCTTTGTATATTCAAAGTCATGTTGATCAAGTCCAAATACTTGCTCAAAGGAGAAAAACGTGTAAAAAACAATATGACGTCACTGGAGGTCTATAAAGCTGGAATATTGCTGAGTGTGCGTTACACAACAAACAAAAGAAGGACTAGGATGGGGAAGGGAAGGTGGAGAAGGGTACTTCCATATTCCTACTCTTTTCACATTTTTGCATATTTGTAGGTACAGAGTTTTGGCCCAACTTTCAGTTACGTTCTGGCAAAGCTATTGGCTCATTTTCATGTATTGATAGCTAGTAATAAGTGCACAAGAAGCTACTTTTCACACCATTTTGAGTCATATTACTTTCAGTGTATTCACAAGTTAACTGTTTTCACTACTGTGTTTTTTCCTTACAGCAGATACTAACTGGGCAACATCAGCATCGCTTCATAGGCATCTGGTCAAATTACAAGGCTGATGAACATAAAGCATTAATTCATATCAATCCTTGGTAAAAGTTCAGTAGAAATTGTGTTGTTGTCATTCATCCTCAATATGAGAACATATTAGCAAGAGCAATAGGTACTATGCATACCAAGGAGCCGTGAGCTAAAGACATGCAAGCCTCAGACCTGCAACCCAAGGCATCTACAATGTGTAAATACCAGATGGTCAACACCAACTCAAGCAAAACAGAAGCACTTACAGATTTAATAAGAAATCAAAGCTAAACATAACATAGTAACCGCATCTGATTGAAAGTGACACTTTCCCATTGCACACACAATATATTATAAAAACATAGTGTCACTGCACTGTAGTTCACCTGGATATGTACTCAACAGTTTATATGTCAACAAAGCCACTTAACAAAGTTGATGTCAGCATTGATAGTTCGTGCATAAACACCAAGGACCAACAACTAACACTGACATTCTAATGATCTGAACAAAACACGATGTCATTAAAAGAAGACACATACATGCCAAAGTTCCATTTACTCAGTGTGACCCATCCCCCATTATCCAGTGTAGTAATACAGGATGGGAGGTATTACTAGTATATCGGTAAATTGAGGTTCATTCTTTCCACGATACATATCATAATATACTTTTTCATGCTTGATATATCGGGTGATTTCCAATTTGGATTTTTGTCATGTGTTTAATGTTATATACTTGCCAAATGCCTTGGCTGCCCAGGAGCGAGCATCTGGGGCCCCTAGATGGCTGCGTATTTATTGTATGAGAAAACATTATGTTGTACCAGCATCTTATTTTGTTCCATTTATAAACTTCAGATCACTCCGTAATGTATAAGATTGCTTCTGAATTAAAAATATAGAATTATCCAAGATATCGTGGTTCGTATCGCAATACGGCCTTGTGCATTGCAAAATATTGTGATACTTTAAACCTCTATTACCAATCCCTAGTAATACATATCCATTTCATTCTGATAGACATACCCCATATGCCACCAAAGTTTGGTTTCGGAAGTGACCTCACAATCTCCATCTCCCACATTACTAATGTTGCTGATGAGCTTGAACTCAAAAACCAATCAAATTGACTCTTCTTAATGAGAGGTCGGCAGTCAGTAAATAATCGAGTCTGGACCAGACAATCAAGTGATTGACATCATGAGCGTCGATCCACGCAATTGGGATACGATGACATGCATCAACTAAGTCAGCGAGCCTGACCACCGGATCTCGTTAGTCGCCTCATATGACAAGCATAGTTGCCTTTTACGGCAAGCACGGGTTGCTGAAGACCTATTTTACCCCGGAATCTCACGGGACTGAGTCAGTTCAACAGGTGTCAACACAAAGCTTTGGTGCCGAATGGGTCCAGGGTATTTATCATGACACCGGAAAATGAAGGCATTATCTGGCCATTTCTGAGGAGTTAATGAAATATACAGATCAAAATATACTACCATGGTGGCTGTATTGAAAAATGGACATCTTGAACATATTGTGGTGTCAACATTGGTCAAAACAAACTTCAGTTTCAAGTGTCCATTGTGTTTTTTAGAAGATGTTTACAACTGATGACAGACATGTAGGCCACGATATCAGCCCCCTTGATTTTCAGTCAGGTGAGATAAAAAGGAAAACTGGCCACTTTCTATCCACATGTGGCCAATATACCCAGATGATGTTCACGTCCATGTTTGTATTAATGTTTGACTAACTGCAGGGTGTGTTGTAGCCTGTGCTCTTATACTTAACCCAACCCAAGTTGAAATTGGTCTCAATCATGGAGAAACAATAAATTTGTGATGACAGTATTGATGATGGATGCCATAGAACAAGCTCCACTGATTAATAAGGCTAATTAACAAGGCTAAAAGTGAGCAATGCTCACTGATACCCCTACTCGACTCTAACATATTCAAAACATGAAAAAAGCAATCTTTTCACAGGAAACCCACTATCGAAATCAGACTTTGAGATGCACCTCTCCTGTTGGTACAGAAACAACACCCCCTATTTGAAAAGAGTCCATCAAGTTAAAGGTTGCACAAATGTTAAAGAAAATCACAATATTCTATGTTCAAAACACAAAACAAATCATATTCTCTAAGAAAATCCACATATTAAAATCAAACTCTGCATTGCACCTCTTCTATTAGTATGGAAACTTTGATAAATTAAAAAAATATCCACACAGTAATTTTCCAGTTATAGGTCGCACAAATGTTTAAGTAAAAAAAAAGAATAAAAATAGCTCCATTTTGTCAGAAATAACACTGAAATATTGAAATCAAAGTTTGCACTCCACCCCTCCTATTGGTATAGAAAGTGTTTACCAAGTTTGAAAAGAATCTACGCAGTAGTTTTCAAGTTATAGGTCGCACGCAAAAATGTCCTTGGAAAAACGGACGGATGGACGGGTCTTTTAGGTCAGGGGTATAATAATGTGATAATATTTGTGCATAAAATACTAATCAACAAAACTTTCAACAACACAATTCAGTCATAATTTCATCACTGAAAGAATGTTCCTATTTTTAGTGGTACCAACTGTCTGAACAAAGCCAAGCCACGTGAGAGTATGGTGCTAGCACAAGTTCACAACAGACTAATGATGTAAGCATGGTAAGGGACCACCCATGTTGTTTGACGCCATGCCATGCTCAGCAATATTCCAGCTACATGATGGCGGCCTGTAAACAATCAAGTCATGATTGATAGCATGAGCAACAACCCATGTATGAAGAGACGCTTCAACCAAGTCGCCGAGTCCCACCACCAGATCCATTAAGTCGCCACATCTAACCAGCATAGATTTCTGAGGACTATATTCTAACCTGTAGTTCCCACATCCATGAATAATGATGTACAGGACCACACATGAAGTTTAGACCACTATTTCTGCCCCTACAACAAGACAGGTGGATAAAAACACACTCTCAGAAAAAGCAGATCATTTACACTGATATGAAATCTCTCTCCATGAACATCTGACAACCACTCTGTAGTAGATTGCTTCACATGCACTTTCTAGTCAGCCAATCAGCATCATGGCTTCGAAATCCTAGATACGAGTGAGGGAAGCATTCAAACCTGCATACATGATTTCAGTGTTCCGAATATACAAAGAAAATACCACGACACTGCTGCAGTTATGTTATTCACCCTGTCCTGCACTATGGCAATTTCATTAAAATCAGATCTATTGCTAAACAAAGATCTGAGGACATCCCATTAAGGGTCACATCAGAGCGACCTTTCATCCGACCAATCAAAGCGTCGCTTACCAGATCATGAAAGTGACAGTCGGAATGTGTTTTTTAATCATGCAACCTCGAAAACGTTAACACGGAGTATTCCATCAGATTCCATCAAAATTATCGTCTATCTCACACTTCCGTGGAATAAACATTTGAACGGAGGGGGCGTTGCAAAGTACGTGGGAAGCACTGCCATAAAATCTCAACCATATATTAGACATTCAAGAATGTTCATTTGTTCAGTTTTCAAACTTTTAATCGAGAACTGTGTCAACATATTTTTCCAGCGTAGTCTGAAATTGAAGTCGTCAGGTTGAAATGAGTGCTGTAAATCTCGAGAAAGCTGCTTTCTCATTGGCTGATGTCGACTTCTTATTAGTCATGTCAGTGGTCGGTCAAAGTTCACGAAGGTCGTTCTGATGTGACCCGTAATGGGATGTCCTCAGATCTTTGTTTTGCAGCAGCAAGAACTTAGATCTGATTTGAATGAGATTGGCACTATGGCATCGACACACAACAAAAAGTCCCATCCAAGGAATGCTTGTGTTCTGTGTGGATTTTATTTTGTTAAAACTAATTTAATTGAAATTAGCTGGTAAGGAAGCTGACATCTGATTGGCTCACCAATGCATCCATCATTTAGATTGAGCGTATCGGAGTAAAAGATTGGACTTTACCAAGATCGGATTCAAAACACACTTCCGTGCAATCAGTTTCAAACAGTTTCAAATGCAGTGACAGATTGGACCCTTCACTGAATATTATGTCAACCAGTACAACATCAGATCAAACACAACACCTTTCCCCATCCATCTTTGTCAAGATTGTTTTAAAATAGCGTCCATACTTTCAAGACCGGGCTTGCTCACACAAAGTGGCGGTTGATAAACAGTGCCAAAGTGGCACTAGGGTATTAAATACACTGACATTTATTTCTTCCAAACCAACATATTTACATATTCACCTAATTTGGTTAATTAAAAGTTCTGGACAGAATGTTCCTCCCTCAAACATCTGAACACGATATGTACATGGGGCATTGACAGGTAACCTATGGCACACAGAAGTTGTTGCATTACTTCTGATATACATTCACACACACTATGTATAAAGCCTTAACCTTCAAACAGATCATCTTCCCAAGGCCAGGGTATTTCATTCCCTCCCACTGGGCCGCTCAGTTCCAGCACGCTTCTGATTTGTGCCTCAGTGCAAGACCATGCAAGTGTAGCAGTCCTACATAAGAGCTACCGATCCACTCCTCCAAATGAACTGACCGACTGGGCTCCGGTCTACCTATTAGCGAGTAAGCAGATGGCAGGGGTGATTGGATCACACAAAACATAACATTCATTGGCCCTCAGTGTTGAATGAAAACAAATCACAGACTATGCGAAATTTGTTGTGAAGTAAAAACATTTTCTCATGAACAATAACGCCAACAGAGTTGTTTGTAAAAACTTTTACTACCCAAAACATATTGTTGATGTGGGCATGTCTCCAATTATAATACCCAGTTGTAATTATAAATGCTGCACATTTGCTCATATAACTGGATATATGGTACAGATCAGTACCACAATTTTTAGCTGCCACCTTTTGGCTTAAAGTGCTAAGCTTGCTGCGAGAACCAATAGTGTAACCGGTTTATGTAAGCACAGAGCAGACAACAAAGGGAGGTAACACTGAACACTACAAGAACATCAGAACTGTCACTCCAGTGACACTCCAACCTCTCTCTGTCTAGATGTGCCAATGCCTTCATTGGAGGAGACATCAGAGTGAGAGAGACAAGTCAGAGAACAAGATCATATTCTCATGAAACTCTAAAGGAATGTAAATCTCCAAGCCTTGAGAAGGTGTCTAAAGCTTGCATTCCAAACCCTGATCAAACAGGACACCTACTAACACACATGGGGCACACCTGCTATCATACATCAGTGGGCCGGAGCACAAACACAGCATCATATAATACAAAGAAGGATTTATTAATATCTCCCTCACACAAATATGGGAGTTTGGAAAATTTCTCCACAGTAAACCCTGCTGGTGTAAAAACATGTCTGATGAGGCTGACCGTCTGCTCCTCGAATGTTTTCCCTTCTATATGGAGGCACTCTGTGGGCTGATGGTCTGTTGAACCTTCACACAGATGAAAATATTCATGTTAATAAATGTCACTTGAATATGAGATCCAAAGACAAAGTAACACAATTTGTACAGGAATTGTAAAAAGCAATGATTTAGAAAATCAGTTAATAGTTGTAAAATGAAACAATACACTGACACCTGAAGAAGAATTTCATATAAGCTATAAAAAGTTATTGCTCCTTCTTGCCATTGCACTTAACATCAGCCCAGGTCAACCACAATCAGGTGGCACTGGTGACCCCGTCACCTGAGGTGCTGCAATTTGCTGTGCAGACCTGTGTCCCTTGGGCACTCCTGAAATTGCCGGGGTTTCGATCCCTGGCCGTGTCATTCCAAAAGAGGTTAAAAGATGGTAATTGTTGTTACCCTGTCTGGTGCTTGGCATGAAGGGGATAAAACAAGGACTGGTCGACTTGGAGTATACTGTGTCTGAGTGGGGTATTCATGTTAAACTGCAGCTAGTGAGCTAGCATTATAAATTGGCATCAGTCCGGACTAGTACAAGCAGACACAAGCAGACACAAACACACACACACACACACACACACACACACACACACACACACACACACACACACACACACACACACACACACACACACACAATATTGTAGGTAGCCAAAGGCATTTGAAATTATCTTTTATCAAATAATTTTTTATCAAATAATTATCATAATATGTACAAGTCATGGAACTAGTCTTGAAATTGTATATTAGTGGAAACTGTACTTGATTTTTGTTATTTGTGACTCAAACAATGATGCAGTTTATGCTAATAGATTATTTAGGTTTATCCTTGCTTATCCAATGAGCATTATCAACTGAAATAAAATACTAATTACATTAATACTTTTGAATTTCTGTTCATTGTTGACTTTAGGAGGACTTATATGCAAGTACAATTATTAGCAAACATGTTTTCCACAATCAGCTGTTATTTATTTTTGTGTCTTCAAATGTGTGGCAATAGAATATAGTCGCCACAAGATATTTTCATGGTAGTCATTTGGCTACCTCTGAGTTTTAGACAGTAGACAAATTGAAATTAAGGTCCATTTGGCGACCGTTTAAGTCGCAACTTTGAGACCTGCGTGCATGCACGTCACTATATAAGTGTAATAATCTTGGAGGCGACATTAAACCCAATTTTAACCTCACCTCATCACAGAAAAAAATGTGCCCAAAATCCGCAATTAGCAAAAGGCACCACTTTAGCATCAGTGTGATATATCTGCCAAGTTTTGTTGGAAGATATTGAAATTATTTTAGGTTGTGCTCTGGAAACAAATCCACCCCCTTATGAGAATAAGTACAAATTGTTTCTATGGAAATAGAGAAAAGAAATGCCAAAAATCAATAAATAGCAAAAGGCACTACTTCAGGACCTGTTTGATATATCTGCTAAATTTTGGTGAAAAATATTTAACGGTTTTCTAGTTATGCTTCAGAAACGAAAAATTATGGATAGATGGACGGACAGACAAGGTGAGTAACAGGCGAAATCGTAACCCCAAGAAAAATTCCACCAATAAGGGGAACCCCCTTAGTTGGGTTAAAAAGGGTTCTCGGTGGGACGAGGACAGCTGGTGGTTTATTACCGGATGTATGTAATAAAACGCTAGTTACAAATTGTTTATTTGTTACTTTAATTTTTAACAATGTCAAGATCAAAGGTTGTTTCACACATTCAACAGTGTATGCACTGTTGTTATTTTTGATGGATTAACAGTTGTTACTGCTATGCCTGAAGCTTTAGGCCACAACCCTTAATAGGTTTGTTTTTGAAGCCAATGACAGCATGAGACTTCAGCAATTTCACTTTGGACATTTAAATACTTTCCATGAGTGTTATGAAGGTTTCTCTCTCTGACATTGCCTAAATGTATCTAGGAAAATTGATATTCACAACAAAATCACAATCATTTTTTTTCACTTAACTTGCCCTTTAATACAGGCTGTAAATAGCAAAGAATTTGCCTTGGTATCGAGGGTGAAAAATGAATGAATATGTACTCTTATGTCTATTTTCTTGTAGTTTGTAGAAGGTACTGCTGACAAATTCACCTACCAAATTCTACATAAGGTTTAAATGGAAGCACTACTGCCACAATGGCCCGTCCACTCCCTCTTCGTAATGACTGGCGGATGGAATGAAGAATGCTGATTGGTCGATCACATCTGTCCAGCAGATTCAGACAGCTAATGATGTCGTACACACGTGTCCCATCACTCCATTCACTGATGCCCAATACCCTGCAATCACAAATCTTCAAGTATCAACCAATCCGAAGTTGAAGACATAAATTTCTTATAGGTAACAATGAAAATCCTTTATTGTTTGTACCAAATTTTCAGGGCTACTTTTGCATCTTCATCAGATAAATGGGGAAAGAAATTTGATACAAACAGTAGAGAAGTTGCCCTGAAACAATGTCCCTACAAACAGTAAAGAAGTTGCCATGAAACATCCTTACCACAGTAAAAAAGTTGCCCTGAATTTCCTTACAAACAATAAAGAAGTGGCCCGTAAATGTCCTTACAACAGTAAAGAAGTTGTCCTGCAACATTGGTACAAACAGTAAAGAAGTTGCCCTGAAATGTCCCTACAAACAGTAAAGAAGTTGCCATAAAACGTCCTTACAACAGTAGAAAAGTTGCCCTGAAATTCCTTACAAACAGTAAAGAAGTTGCCCTGAAATGTCCCTACAAACAGTAAAGAAGTTGCCCTGAAACGTCCTTACAACAGTAGAAAAGTTGCCCTGAAATTCCTTACAAACAGTAAAGAAGTTGCCCTGAAATGTCCCTACAGACAGTAAAGAAGTTGCCCTGAATTCAAATGGATCACTATGACGGTAGTACAGGTTCCAAGTGTAACATGAGTTAGTGCAATCCTTTGAACGTACATGACCAGTGTTATGTATTCACCACCATGGCTGTTGCTGTACTGGACATGTTCATTATGTGGGAAGCAGTGTTATACATATAATTATATGATTATTTTAAGACACTATCTTACACACATGGCAATTGTCATAACTGCTTCAACAGCTTGTGTGAACAAGGCGCAGAACTTGATGAGAAGGACTGTCTAAATCTAGCACACAACTACATTGTTTATTGGAGTTTTGTTATGTATGTCATTGTGTCCGCTGACATGACACCATACTCCAATGTGTCCAGATACATTTGTGTCTCTATTAATGTGAGCAGGGGATATTCACATTTTTTCATTGATTTTAAGATTTACAGTATACGTACCTACAATTCCATAGGAAAAAGTGACAGTAGGTTTATTATTTATTTGAATTTTCATGGTCAGAAAAGTTCCACATTCAAATATTTAAAACATTCATATCCACACACCAGTGTTTGAACTTCAATATCATTTATCAATGAACATGATCAGGTTACAGACTAATCATTTGCTTTGCTATCATTAGAGAGAAAAATATAACTGTAACATATTCCTTTAACAGTGGCGTTAAACATGTTAAATACCAAAACTTGCTATCTGACATTCAGATAAAAAAAAACACAGGAATAATTGTCATTTTTTAGTGTCTACATATTTGACAGTTTCTCAGAATGAAAAGAGTATTGCATTTTTAAATAATCATTAGATAATAAAGTAAGGCCTTAACAATAAAGTTTAATCTCATGTAACCCAACTCTGAAACCAAATTAATTCAAATGTTACCAAGTCAACAACAGTGGCCATGAGAGTGGTTTTATTGCCACTTCCCCCCCATTATTACCTGTAGCCTCTTTCCTGCAGTCTCTTCACCATGATTTCCGATATCTCTGTTGCATATACATTGTCGAAGTACCTTGCCAGCTGACTAGTCACCATTCCATCTCCAGCACCTGAGAACAAATGACTCGACTGTAACCATGGTAACAAATCAACATTTATAATAAATGATTTTCCCGCTTTAAGAACACTTCCATTAAGGGGTTTAAAATATGACAAAGATTTGTTTGTTGTTTAACGTAGCAGTCAGCAATAATCCTGCTATAGGATGGTGGTCTGTAAATATTTGAGTCGTGACCAAACAAATCCAGTGATTGACATCATGAGCATTGATCCACGCACTTGGGATATGATGACTTGCATCAACCAAGACAGCGAATCTGTACAATCTACAAAACTATTATGATTGCCTCTTACAAGTGTCTACACGATGACAGGTGTAGTTTGAAAACAATGAAGTTTAATTCAAGTGTTGGTATCATGCAAGAACATATAGAGACATGATAAACTGGTTCCACATTCTGTTCACACAGAAAGATCACTGCTTTTAGCCAATAGGATAAACAGTCGCAGACGTAACGTGTACGTAACATTAGAAAGTATTTAAATGTCCCAGTGCAAGTGCTGAACACTCTGTAATCACCCTCCAAAACAAACATATATTGGGGTGTGTCCTAAAGGTATTTGTAACTAGCATTTTAGTACTAACATCCTGTTAGGTGCCGTGAACAGTGACTTCTTACTTGTCCAGCACCATGCCAGGGGATAATCCCCATCGTGTTTGTTTAAGCTGGGCATTCTGTGTCATATCAAATACTGTACAGGATAATGGGTTGCATCACAAATTTACATAATTCACAGATCAACAGTCTAGCGGATTCTTACAAAAGTTTGCACATCGTTTTTTCGATTCATACCTCAATGACCCCCCCCCAAAATTCCCAGTCAATCCCTATAATAAAATTTGAAAAAGAAAACATGTTTTATCTACAATACCAAATACAGTTTTATTTATCAAAGCAGACAAAATGATGAGATTGAATCTATGTGCATTCCAGGTGTAGGAATACATACTAAGGCGTGACATGAATCAGATGATTGTTTAATTTATGCACATGACATGACACGTCACAGTGGGCAGGGCTTAATTTTGTACATTCATTGGGAAATGAATGCAAAAACATGTGACCAATAGACCATAGAACCTCGAGAGAGTACACTGTTCATGACTGATCACAGTAGAACACAACACAAAGTCCCAAATTATGTGAACAGGGTTCGAACTTAGTACTCTCCGATTGCAATCCTGTCACTGGGCAGCCCGCTAGAGGGCGCCTATTACACAGCTAATCAGAATGCAGGAATTACAATGAACAACAAAAATTTAATTATTGCATCATGAACTTGTATTTTTTTTTAAATCAAGTGTCAACCTCACTTAGAATTGAGAATAAACTGCCCATTTGCCACAGTGATAAAATGTTTCTTGTCTGTAATTCCTTTTAGAGCCCAAATCATACTAAATGATTAATATTTTCACTCACGCATTGATTTTTATTTTAAAAGCTTTCACTAAGTACAGTGTATGTGAATATAGATCACCTATTAGTTGTGTCATTATGTTATGTGAGATACCCCCCTTAATCCCCTATTGTCTTACCAATCACCACTGGTTACCTTCACAATTGGTCAAAGAGATAAATCTGCAAACTGAAAAGCTACTGATTGTGTTTAATTTTGAATATCCAAACAATTGTTAAAACGGCATCCATACGTAGAAGATTGGGTTCATAAGAAAAAACAATAGCTGATCTGTATAATCAGCAGAAACTCTGTCTCTTTCACAAGAGAGTTCATGTAGTCTGCTATTTGACTTCATCATGTTCTTTGCATACACTAGACCAATGAATTCCAAGTTTAGTGTCATCCAATTGCAGGGGGAGTTGGCCACCCTGTCTACTCTAGGTTGCCATTGTGTCTCCTCTAGGTAGACAGGACCCCAGAAATATGAGACAGAATGTAGCCTACCAAGATCCAGCATATTTTCTGCCTGCCAATGCCAGCCTGTCGGAATGTCCAGGAGAGCGTCCAGCTGACTCCTTGAGAAGATGAACATGGATCCTCGCTTCAACCATCTGAAACATACACAAGTGGTCATCCAGTTTCTGTGTCCTCGTACTAATACAACAGAGCCACCTGTGTTCAATGTTGAACTATACTTAGCTACATGATGCGGTAACAATACATTCTTTTCAGTACACATGATGTGTGTCAAGGACAAACACACGGTTTTGGAAGCAGATAATAAATATACTGGGAAATTAATTAATGAATTTAAAGTCTACATTTCAACATGACTAACATCCTTAATAAACACCAAGTTTATTGTTACTGTTTAAGTTATATCATGTCACCATGGTCATATCAAAGGACTGAAAGTTGCCATTGTGTTTTATACACTAGATCTCCACATCTCTTACCAGGAGATAGTAGATTAGATAGTGCACATCATCTGACACCATGTTTCACAAACAAAGGTGGATGTGACGAATCACTGGACACATAATGACTGATAGTCACAAGGTCAAAGCATCTTTTGTAATTTTATTGGAAATGATGTCAAACATAAAAATCAGAACCTGTTTACAAGTCGGCTTTTAAACAGACCGACCACTCTACATCACAGCATTGACTGGTGCAATTGTTCTGAACACAGATAAAGTAGATATTTTTAATAAAAGATACATTTACGGGCTGTAATGAGTACAAATGGCATATACATCTAGTGACAGAACATTGTAAAGATGTTCTGTGTTGATCCGCATGATCAGGAACTCAACATACCCATTAATTGAGGTGCTTGTCATGAACCAGCTGAGGATGTATCGAAGTAGTGAATGTCTTAGTTGTGTGAATATCCAGTCTGCCTTCTCGTAACATGACTCCAGGAACTGTGTTGTCTCCAGATCCTGATGGAATCCGATGAACTTTTCACGTAGATCTTCTGGCAGTGCAGATACATCAAACTCGTACCACTGGAAGCATGGTTGATCAAATGATGATATAATACTACATTAACATGCTAAAAGAACCCACTCTTCTCTCTATTAACAGGACAAACAGCCAAGCAGAGATGGAAAGTTGTTGGTTAGGTATTTAACAATATTCAATTACATGTACTGAACATTTCCTCAAACATGTCAAATCAAACTCATTTTCCCCTAGAATATATACACTAACTGAATAGGTTGAAATAGCTCACTCACAACATACTATCACGGCATTGGCAGGACCTTTTTAAGAATAAGATTGCAACAGGCTAATGCTAAAATGTCACCTCAGCATGTTCAGCAAAAAACACCACACAAAAACATCATTGATTGGCAAAAACAGGACTTTGCACAAAGTGAAAATGGCTACTATGGTTATGAGCAAACAGTCTTATTTTTATCCTTTGCTTTTTAAAAACAAGCAATAAAGGAAATGAAACTCACAGGTTCACATGCAAACACAAATATCTGTATGTTAATCGCCTGAAAACATGTTTACAGTTTTAGCCTCGACTCGAATTTACTTGCTCAGAGGCACAACTAAAGTTATTGTGAAAACATTACATTCCTTGAAGGTTTAAGTACTTTTACTCAGTCTAATTCAGTGTCAAGGTGAAACTGTATTTAACATGCTTAAGATGCATGAGAGGAAAAGTCAACATGCTGTATCCTGTGATGAATGTGTCCAGTGCACACATTGTGTCTGTGGTACTGGACTATCTATAGCTAGGTATAAAGAAATTTGCAGGAATGAAGGAGATTTACCCTTCCATTGTTCAAGATGCATCGGTACCCCCATAAATGATGCGATTAGAGTGCAAGTTGAGGTATTGTGCTACTAATTATATTGTTGTTACAACTAATGAGTGTCAATGTACTTGGTAATTAAGTATTAGTGTTGTTACAAGTACAGTTACACGTTAACTGTGATTTGTAATGGAGCAATTGATTTTCTTATGTTTCAGGTAAAGGAACAGGCAAGGTCCTATCATTGTTGAAGATGTGCGTACCAACCATTTTGTTAAAGGTAATAATAATAATAATAATAATAATAAAAGGATGATTGTGGTGACATAATGTTAATATATTTATATTTCTAACCCTTTTCTTTCTTTTATTACAGTAGGAGGTGAGGTGAAATGGGGTTTAACATCATGTCCAAGATTATTGCATTTCTATAGCGACGTTTTTATTACAGTAAAGTTGGAACATACCAATCAACATCAAGGTGGGAGAACAGTCCCTAGATATCTATAGGTTGATGCACTAGCTGTTCCAAAAGGCCAGTCTTCTTCCCCTGCAGATCAGGCTGATCTAGGAGGCCGACTGCGCCACGCAGGGCGAGATTTTATACATTTGGCAAGGCCTTAGAGATTGGCATGTCTCACAGATGCTGACGCAAAGTTACCAATGAATAAAGCATAAATACTACTAGATTCTACATGGATAATTTTTATCATTATTATATATATAATAATAAGGTTCTGTTTTCTTAGTCATATTTTCTGATTACCTTTCTTCTTAAGGGAAAAAAGTCCATTAACATTTTTGTTGAGAGCTATCAGTTTCATATTCTTTCTGTCTTTTATTAGCTCAAACTCAAGAATTGATAACCCTCCCTTGTGATCAGTAGATATACATTTACAGAGGGAAGCGCAAACATGGACTGCTCATCCTCATTTACTATGTCAAGTGCATTTTATCTGTAGTCAGTTTGTATTTCCAATTATTGTTGTCAGTGATGGATACCTTCAGTTGATGCAAAACATCTTACATGAACGCACACTGTGAATAAAATTAGTTGCATGAATAGAAAGCAGAACTGGCCACTATATTTTGTGATCAGACTCATAAACAAAGGCATGTGTCAAATATATTTCAGGAGAACTAATCCACGCTACCATTAACAACTGATTGTGTCAACTCACATAGCTATGCGTGTCCTCCCTATGTCGTTGATCTTCTATCATACGATAATAAATATTTCTCATGAGAGGATTTCGTATCTGCTGCCCGGACCAGTCGCCCGGCTGTCCGGGTGTCGCCATTCTCAGTAGATTTACAAATGCTACAGCTGATATCAGGCAAATTAGTGTATCAGTAATCGTGAACATTTATATATCAACGCATTCACGTGGTTTCAGGGGATCAATAATTCCAATTATCAGGATAAATTGCCTGATTTAACGCTGAACAAACCCATGTGTTGATGTTTACTGGATGTACTTCCGCTTCCGGCTAGGTACAGTTGCACCTGAAAATGACGGACAGCGATGCGCAGCCTTTGCCATCTACAGTCGGTCATGGTGTTTCAACGATATTTGTATCCATTTACATGAATGGATCGTTTTCATTTATATTATTCTACTTTGCTCCATACATGCCTTTGTAAGAGTACTACAAACTATTTTGTAACTTCTCTACACAAAAATAGTTCTCTGACTGAATAGAATGATATTCATGTCTGGGAATGTCTTCTTATGGTCAGTTGAAACAATTTGTTAACGGCTCATGTAGTTGAAATGCCGCTGTCAAAATGGAAACAGGCACGTTTGAAATCGTTATATTCTGGTTTAATATCCTTTACAACATCGTGAAATTGTTCAAGCTACAGCAAAAGAAAGTGATGATGATTGCTGTTGTTTTTTAAATGTTTACAGCATACGCATGCATATGGTTACGAATGCCAAACTTCATGTCCCACTCCCAGAGAGAGAGAGAGAGAGAGAGAGAGAGAGAGAGAGAGAGAGAGAGTCATGTGAATAACTGTTAGTCTGTTTTCACTGTTTTCTGGTTCTTCAGCGAATAATAACTGGGCGATAGAAGCGTCGCTGTGAAGACATCTGGTCAAATCCCAAGGCTTCTGAACATTAGGCATTGTTGATGTTGTTAAACAATGCCTATGTTGCTGTGTGCTGTTGCTGCTATGAGCAGTACTTGGCAGACTTCCATACACTTGCCTCAAAGATTCGACACTTCTTTATGTGGCGACATGTGTTACAAGGCTTTCTCTGAGGTAAGTTCCCTTGGACACTTTGTCATCTAGAAGATATTTATATTCCAGTAAAATAGCTAATCGTTTCTCATGTAACAATAATTGTGACTACATTTTAAATGAGTGTGAATGAATGGCGTTTCTTCTTTAAAACAAAAGTGTCGACACATGTGACATATTACGAGCGCTTCACCCCCTCATACAGGTAGACGGACATGAGATTGAGAGTGGTCTCCCTTCGCTCCCTTCCAAGCTCCTTCCCAGCGCGTGACACCTTCGTTACACTCTCGGTAACATCGCGATAGTATCGTCTCCAATCTCATTACAATCAGACCTTCGTTCTCGCAACCGCTAAAAACTTTGTTGAGCGGTGGCGAGAACTAAGATCTAATTTTAATGAGATTGAATCGTCTCTTCAATATGAACAGAGAAGATGCTTTCAATATACTTCACTGCTTGTCCTTTCGCCCGTGACCTAAAGAAATTGCAGAGGACCTGCTTTTATATAAAGGCCATGGCCCGGTGCAGGTTGAAAGACTATATTCACACCTACTTGTGTGTAAGAGCAGTTAATAGATCAAGTAATGTTCGTATCTGGCATTCCACAAAACGTTACTTTGGCAGCAATTGTTTTTCATAATGTGGTCCTGTTGTCCGATAGAGTATTACTGCACCCATTTCACCCAAACGTTTTCACTCGACAAGACGCGTTACCATTGCCTTCTGCAAACGCAGGGGGGGTTATGTGGTCAAACATCACCAGACATGACTGATGAAAACACTGCATCATTAGACCTATTGTGGTGAATGATAATATACTTTCCATTTAGAATTACCTATTTTTAGCTATTTTCTGTGGTCATCGTATTTCCAAAAGGGAAATCAAACCAAATAAGACCGGTCGCTGCACACGCTGGTATATACCGTTTAATTTTCAATATTTTATCAGCTGTAGACTAGGGAATAATTCCCAAAACCCACTTGGTTTATCAGAGATGGGCATTCGTACAAGCTATCCCGCAATCCCGAGTCACTTTGTCGAATGTAAAAGGTATCCTGAAGGCTATTACAATTTCAGATGTTAGGGGGTCCTTACGTGGTATCGATATTCGGCAAAAGTGTAAGGTTAATGCATGTCTACCACTGATGACTCGTATAAGAGTGGACAAAATTCAACACGTTCCTAGTAAAGGAGGCACAAAAAACGTCGCAGTTTTACCCAAACAATTCTAATAAACTTGAAATTGATTTATACTTAAATGTTTCAGTTCAAAGTTTAAACTTAAATCTGTGCACAGTGTTTAGCCGAAATAAATCCGGTTGTTTTCACCCTCTTCTATGTCATTTGTCTTGACCACGACTGTAGCTGGCGATGGCGCCTCGTTCTGAGCCCTCTAACTCCGTAACGTAGTTACTTTTGCCGTTACCGACGTTCCCTTCTGCGTTTAACAGAAAAAAACGATCGCTTTTGCTCCGCTGATCTCCACGTTTCGCTTACCACTGTATCTTTCCAAGTGTTTCTTCTTCCACGATGGCTTCACATTCAAGGTATTTACGATCACAATTAGCCCATTAAACAGTATTAAAACTTTAAATCAGTAGTGAAATTGGCCGTTGTTAGCAGCGGTATGGGGTACTGAAGATGACGGCCGCCATTTGCAATTGTTTTATTGAAAATGTTGGATTGTGAAATTGACTTGCGGTGCTCAGATGAAACCTGTTCGTGCATTATAGTGTCAGCCGATGTAGTATATAGGTGTTAGATAACTTGTATTACTTGAGAAGTGGCTGTTTGGCCCGTTTTTTAACTGTAGCACAGCCTGTAACGCAACATACACTTGGAATTCGACTTGTCAATGCACCGAGATATATTGACAAATTGTAGCTGTCTGAAGAAATTGCAGAGGACCTTCTTTTATATAAATGCCATGGCCCGGTGCAGGTTGAAAGACCACATTCACACCTACTTGTATGTAAGAGAAGTTTATAGACCAAGTATTGTTCGTACCTGGCATTCCACAAAACGTTACATTGGTAGCAATTGTTTTTCGGTATGTGGTCCTGTTGTCCGATAGAGTATTACTGCACCCATTCCACCCAAACGTTTTCACTCGACATGACCGTTACCAATTGCAATAGCTCCTGCAAACGCAGGGGAGGTATTGTTGTCAAACATCACCAGACATGACTGACGAAAACACTGTATATAAGAGCAGTTAATGGATATTACAACATGTCCGTACCTGGCATTCCACTGAACGTTACAATGGCAGGAAGAACAATTAATAGTTTTTTTCAATATGTGCTCCAATCCGGGGTAGAATAGGTCTTCAGCAACCCATGCTTACCGTAAAAGGCGACTATGCTTGTCGTAAGAGGCTCCTAACGGGATTGGGTGGTCAGGCTCGCTGACTTGGTTGTTGCATATCATTGTATCCCAATTGTGTGGTTCGATGCTCATGATGTCAATCACTGGATTGTCTGGTTCAGACTCGATTATTTACAGACCGCCGTCATATAGCTGGAATATTGCTGAGTGAGGCGTTAAACAACAAACAAACAAACAACATGTGTTCCTGTTGTTCAGTAGAGTATTAGAGCAGCCATCCCATACAGCATTTACTACAGGAGCATCAAATTGTCCCCACTTCAACAGTCTATCGACCTGCCCATATGGACACCTGCCAGACTGCAACAAACGTAACCATTGCCTATTGCAAACGCAGGGGAGGTAATGTGATTCAGAAATAACTGACAAAAACACTGCATCATTGGACCTACTGTTGTGAATGATTATATGTTTTCCATTCAGAATTACATCTTTTTATCTATTTTCTGTGGTCATCGTGTTTCCAATTGACCAGATGCCTATATAGCGATGTTGCTGTCGCCCAGTTATTATTTGAATTAAAAAAGCGGGTTTTTAATTTGTCAGTTATGTTACCCTCTGTCATAACATCCTGTCGAAGCCCCCCCCCCCTTTTTTTTTTTTAAAAATATAGAACAGTTTTATTTGAATCATGAAAATACAAGTTGGGGACAAGTGATACTTGTACAAATATTTGCCCCCCATCCCAACCTGTCAAAAAAAGTTGACTACGGCCTTGGACACATTAGCAGCTCGGACAATTCCTGGGTTGAGAACAGCACCAAAAGTTCAGAAGACAAGTTCTGAACAAAACCTGGAGGACCTAGCAAGATACTGAGCTAGAATCGGAACTTTTTGGCATCTACTGTGAAAAACTGTCACATTTTTCTTTCAGCAAGGATATTGGCTGAGGCCCCGAGTGTATTTTACAACATCCCAGTACCACCAACACGGGTATTACGTTAAGGGCTGATCGTCCAAGCGGTACACTGCCTTTCTCAGTTGGAATATTAATGGACTTCGAAACAAAATTGATGATGCTGATTTTATATCGTACTTAATTTGTTTTAAAAAGTATATCTTGTGGAAACATTTGAAGACTGTAGCTATGACAATAATTGGTTAATAGTCCAGCAATAAAGTTATCTGACTACGGTAGGCTGTCAGGTGGTGTTTGTGCATGTGTCCTGTTGTTTATTGTCAGTAAGGGAGTGTATGGGGATACCTTTGGAGAATTTACATATTGTGGAATTGAAAGTGCTAGCGTTAATAATAATCTTATATGTTCTCCCGATTTCTTTGATTATATTAACATGTTGCATATTGGCGATCGTCTAGAATCTGATAATTTACCTTTGTACTTGACTTGTAAGTCCCCTCATTTAAATAAAACATATAACAAATTAAATAATGAGGGTGTCGCTGAGAAGAAACTAATATGGAATGACTAATTTTCGAACAATTCTCTAAGCAAGCTACAAGAAAGAATAACATCTTTTAAACAGTTACTTCTCAACAAACTTGATGACAATTGATGACCTTGTTCAAATTATGTTAACTTCAGTATCTTGTATGAGAAAAGAATAAAAACTGAACATGGATAAAAATAAACCTTTTAATACTGGATGTAGAACTGCAAGACCTAATGCCCCCAAAGCCCTACGAAAATATTGCGAAAGTAGGAATAAATTTAAATATTTCCATCGGAAATACAAATTTGATATGCGTAGACATAGACAACACAAACTGAAAAACTCTATTAATAACCCTTCTACCTTCTGGAAACACATACGAACTCTCAAAAATTGGTCTTATGCCAAAGATAACGCCACAAAAGCACAGTAGCTGAGTCATTTTAAGTTGAACATTGATTTTTTCAAATTATGCAATATTCACTACAATTGATGATGTGCAAAACTATTTTAATGAATGCTACACGGATGTTGATGAACTTATATTAGATTCACCCATTCTTGAAAACGAAATAATAGATGTGATAAATCACGTCTCGAAAGGGGAAAAGTAGTTCGTACTGGTGATGTAGTTATCGAAATGTTGAAGTGTTCAAAATTTGAAGTTTTGTTTGAAAATGTTTTCATAAATTTTTTGAAAATGGGGTTTTCCCTAGTAATTGGGGGTGTTCTATAATAATTCCCCTGCATAAAGAAGGAGACAACTACAAGGTATTCCATTGATGAGCATTTTAAGAAAAGTATTTACTAGAATATTAAACAAATAAAATTTCTAAACATGCGTGATAAGATTCCTGAATTTCAAGCTGGTTTCAGAAAATAAGTTATTCAACCTCAGATCATATATTTGCACTTTATGCACTTATTAAAAAACATTGTCATGGCGTAAGCATAAATTGTACGTAGCATTTGTAGATTTCCAAAAGGCTTTGGATTTTTGTAATCGCTTTAAGCGATGGACATGTCTACTAAAAGCTGGTTAACCTGGGAAAGTAAACACTATTCTAAAATCAATGTATTCTAATGTGAGATCATGTGTTCGTTAATGGGAATGGTGTAACAGATTTCTTTGATTGACCTTTGGGCCTAAGGCAAGGCTGTATTTTGAGTCCATATCTTATTTTCATTTTTCATTAATGAATTATATTACGAAATAGCTTCCAATGGTAAACATGGTATCCTCATAGATTCCAGATTTGATTGAAATATTAATGATACTTTTCGAAGAGGATGTCATTTTAGTGTCAGATACTGTATACAAAGACAACTACCGGTAAATATTTTACGTACACACACGAGATAATGGAAATTATCTGAAAAGTGTTGAAAAAACAAAAATTATGATCTTGAAAAGGTGGTCCAGTAGCGTCGTAAGAAAGGTGTTATTCGATCGTCAGTTAGTCAAAATAGTAGATCAGAATTGGAAAAATGTGTCTATGACTTATCCTTGCGTGCAATGAAAGCTTAAGTAAGTGTAATGTCTGTTGCTCATAAAGTTGGAAATATACTCTTCAAAAAAAGAAACTTGACATAGATGTAAAACCACTTTTTGCCAAATATCTAAAATAATTACATTAAATGAGAACCAAATAAGTCAAACAGAAAGATGATGTGTCTATAATTCGCGAAAACACATGCAAAGCACATAAACGTAGCGTTTGGAGATCAATTTTACAGCTTCATCCAAACGCAACCGCCTGTGAAAAACGTGAACCACAGGATACTGCATTTAGGCATGCAGCCCCCCCCCCCCCCCCCCCCCCCCTGCTGAATGGGTATAAAAATTGAGTATCTGTGGGACGAGTTGGATCGACGCGTTCGCAGAAGGAATCCACCGCCCAAAACACTTCCGGCGCTTCCTGATGCACTTCAGCATGAACGGCAGCACATCCAACAGCGTGTTATTGACAACTTGATTGCATCTATGGGTCGTCGGTGTCAAGCGGTGATTGATGCACGTGGTGGGCACAACCGATACTGACATTTTCTGTACCCCTGTGACATTAACTGTATCGTGTACGTGTGTCTGTCTAGGTGACACGATTAATGTTTTGAACATTGTGTACATTGATCTTCAAACAGTGTTTCAATTATGGTTTCTGTGTCCTATTTTGCAACAATCGCATTATATTACATTTTGAAAGTCAGTGTCAAGTTTCTTTTTTTGAAGAGTATATTTATCAGTATTCACTACGGAAGATTTAAGAAAACATTTGATTAAATATCGACTTCGTTTACTAGACCTATTTGTAAATGAAAGAAGAAAACTTTCCATTGAAAAAATGAAAAGAATTTGTCCATTTAAGTCATACAGAGATAGAAAATGAAATTCATTTTGTGTCTGTCCATTTGACAATGATCTTCGAAGAAATATATCATAGATTATTTAATAGCAATGTCACCGACAAGCGCTTTTGTAGTTATTCTGACGACAAAGAACGAATCTAATATATTTAACCTTTCTCTATATATTAAGCATGCACAAGCCAAAAGAAATGAACTGACCAAACAACGTGTATATCCCAACGTGTAACATTAATGATTGTATAAACATGCGTAAGTCTCTCTTGTATATGGGCCGGAGGCCTATGGTACAATTAACTTCTGTTGAACTTGACCTTCGACTGGGGCAGTATACTGTTCACAGATCTGTCCAGCTCTGGTGACCGTGCAATGTTTACTGGCGTTCAGACCATTTGGAACAACATACCCCTGGCTGTTTTCAATCATATGGGATCCTCAGTGCGCCACCGCTTCCTCGCCTGTATCAACGCAACTGGTAGTCACACTCGATCTTGACATTGTTGATGGAGCTGATCCACCACCCTTCTTTCAGGGCGTGTCTCTCTATCTGGTGTTACCAAGCATGAGTCTTGTTAATGAATTTGTTAAATAACATAACATCGACACCACTATATAAGAAACAGAGGAGTCACATTTGTCCACGCGCACACTTGTGTGTGTGTGCGTGAACCGTAAATATTTCTACTATATTTATTTCCACTTACATCTAACCTTGTCTGTACACTCTTCACTGTTTGTAGCTGCAGACACAGGGGCATCTTACAAGTCAGAACTGAGATGTAGGACTTGTGGTAAATGACCAAATATTCAGTGCCATATATTTCCATGTATACTGAGTCAAATTAAAAACTTCACATTTTTAAAAGTAATCCCATATATGATATACAACGGACAAATGTCTCAGAGAAGGTAATTTTTAATCATTAATGTCCAAAGAAGGATTTTAATTAACGGTGGTAACCATAATTTGTTCCAAGCACCTACAGTATTCGGTAATAACATCAACAGTTTAAATCATAAGTCCCAAGCACGAGAATCTGATGGCACACTTGTTCAGCAGCGTGTATGGCCACCATGTGCGTTGACAGCTGCCATACAACGCCTCCGCATGGACCTTGTGATGCTTGTGAACACATGATTGGGAAGACGACGCCAATGTTGCTGCAAAATGGTGCCATAATCTTGCACATTCTGTGGTTGGTTCTGGAGAGTGCGCAGACTTCTGCCAAGAGCACCCCAGACGTGTTCGATGGGATTGAGGTCGGCCAGTCCATGACGTTGACTCCCACATTCTGAAGGAGATTCCATGTCAAAATTGCTGTGTGGGGTCTGGCATTGTCGTGTTGGAAGATCAAACCGGGTCCATGTGCTGCCATAAAAGGCAGAAGTTCTGGTTCCAGTACCTGGTCGCGGTAAGCAGCACCGTTGAGGTTGCCACGGATGACAAGAAGCCTGGAACGTGCATTGCCACAGAAAGCACCCCACACCATGACACTTCCGCCTCGAAATCTGTCAACTTCCTGTACACAACACTGGGCGTAACGTTCATGACGGCGCCTCCACACCATCGCCCATCGCCATCAGCAAATCGAAGATTAAATCGGGATTCATCACTGAAGACGACTTGATTCCAATTCCTCTAAGTCCATCGTAAGTGTCGCTGTGCCCACAATTGACGTTGACGTCTGTGTAATTGAGTCAGAATCGGCCCGCAGTATGGCCGTCGTGCTTGAAGGTGAGCATTTCTCAGACGGTTTCGAACAGTTTGCGCACTCAGTCTACCCCTAAACAGTTAAATTTTGGTTGATGTAGCCGTCAAAAATCGGTTACGGAGGTGACGTAAGACAATCTGACTGTCCTCTGCATGTGACGTCACATGTGGTCGTACCCGTTTGCTGTAGACGCGTCTGTAAATCATAAACTGTCCGTCGACTACAACCCATCGTCCTTGCAACTCCAGCTACGGACGTTCCCGTCTGCAACATGCCGATGGCACGTTCACGTTGCATATTTAAAAGCCGTGGCATGACAAATGGCCGTAAAGACGTTTGTTTTCTTGTGTTTTTCTTTTTTTGTTAATGACTGCTAACAAGTATGTCTGAAAACACGTGACCAGTTGCACGTGAAAAACCACTTTTGCCACTGTAGTGCTGTGCACATGATTTTGATCGATTCACCTGCACAAAAACGGGTGTTATCTGAAGACAATACGTGGCCATTACAGTTTAAATACACAATAAGGGCCCACAATGATAACTGGTCAAAATGTTAAAATTTTAGGATTGTGAAGTTTTTAATTTGGTTCAGTATATTTAACATACTGATATAAACCCTGACTGCCACAAACAATCCAGAGTACACATCCTACTGGTCGTACATATTTAAAATCTTTCGGAGAACCTAACATCAGCTATGACAATACTTATCAGTTCACATTAATCAATATATAAATTGTCTTCCACCATTATTCACAAAATTGTCTTTATCGACTCTTTCCATGTGTGTATTGAGTTATCACGTCTCATACACACAACTTAAAAGACATTGTATGACAGCAAAATCTTAACTTTGACCTGGAGATAGCTAATGACCTGACCTCAGAAACATAATTACCTACTATTAATTATAGCTGTTACAAACAAAAGGTGTTCATAATTAGGTTGTAAAAGTGTCCTTCGAGACTTTGGAGAGATATTTATTTGCATAAAGGCCTCCGGTCCATATACATACTATCATAATACAAAATACACTGGGCGGTAGACAAACTTAGTTACGACCAGGCACCATGAGGCTTCAGACCAATATATTCCACATATAGTCTGTAGGTTGTAAACTCGGTGTGATGCTGAACGCAGAGTAGAGAAGGAAGACAGGTGAGACAAGAGCGATCTTGCAACAAGTCTACACGAGGCTCCATTCTTTTCTCCACAAGAAATGCTGGTGTGCCGTCCTCAGTTCCAACGTTGGCAGCTACGTCATTAACACTCTCCATGGCTCATCACCTCGCATAGGTGTATGTCTGCGTAAACTTCGTTTGGAATCTATAACTCAGTCATCCGCACTAGGACAAGGTAAGCAGCATCTGTATCAATCTGAATGGGACTGGGGGGTGTTAGGTGAACACTTGACTCGCCTCTGCAAGTGTTTCTGATGGGAGCAGACGGTGGGGCATGATAAGCTCACCATTTCGTGAACACCTGGTATCATCACTATTTCATAGTTATAAAATACATACTGGGTTAGTGGGTTTGGGAATCGAACCGGGCGTGTCGAGTGAACGCTTTAACCACAAGGCTACCTCACCACCCTTAAACTCATAAACACATGCTAATGACATATTCGGACTCGGCTTTTAGTAGGGTGAGTGAGTGAGTTGGGTTTAACGCCTCTTTTAACAGTATTCCAGTTACATGACAGCGTGTCAGCTTAATGTGGGATGAGGTGATGGAGGTATCAGACGCTTACCAATTCAGTGAAACCCACGAGCACGGGTATGGTGCTGACAAACCTAGAAACATAATCGGGGCGAACCGGGATTCGAATCCATAATCATAGGTTTCGGGCGTGTCCAAGGGACGCAACAGTGCACAGCGAATCGCGGGCCTTAGATGACAGGGCCACCCGTGCCCCCTGCTTTTAGAACGGATTTCCTATGAATATGGAAATATGTTTGTTGCTCTTTATTTATCATTCTAGGAGTCGTCATCAGTACCAACCTCCCTATAGGAGTATAAGACCAGCAACGCGTCCAACTTGCACCATTTAAAGTGTCCGCCATCATTACAAACCTCACTGCAGGGGTACCTGTGAAGATCCGGGTTAGTACTCATCTTCAGCAACCCATGCTTGTCGCATGAGGCGACTTACAAGATCAGGTGGTCAGGCTCGCCGACTGATTGATGTGTCACGGTATCCTACTTGCGTAGATCAATGCTCATGATGACAATCACTAGATTTTCTGGTCCAGGCTCGCGTTAAACAAATCACTATGGGGCTGTAAGGTCAGTAACGCCCCCACCTTGCACCATTCTTGGAGTATCAACCTCACTTTAGGGTTTGAGTTCGTCATCAGTAACAACCTTACTATAGGATTCTAAGGTCAGTAGTTGGTCCATCGTGCAACATTCTCGAGGAGACGGTTGTCACTGTCAGTTTCTCCAAAGAAACAAAACAACGCCTGTCATGTCATTGTTAGTAACAACCGATCTTCTTACCATCTTTGCAGGACTGAGTCGTCGTAATGGCCTTTGTCGTTATTCATCAGACAGGGTTGATCTGCAACAGATAACATTATAGACATACAATATATATACATGTATATATTCACGAAAATAACCTAACCCTTTTATGGGTCTAGTTCGCTTTCTTGCCCCAGAATTTAAGAATTAACTTTAACTTTTTTTATCACTATTTTACACCTCTAAGGATGTATACACAATTTCATGATTACAGGAAGAGCCACACAACAACCAGCTGTATCGCAGAATAAAATAGTTCCTCAAACGGAGAGGTGACTTTCCTCTACAGTAACATCTTTAGTGGTTTGGTTACACGTTCACACTGCGTCATGATAGATTTACATCAAGTACAGGACGTACGTGAATCTGTGACAAAGGTTAGTTATCATTATCAATTGGAATTTGTCATGTATTGAATGGTGGGTTGGCTGAAACACGCATGCACGAGTTTATACTAAGACCTACATTTTATTGCTCTATATACTAAGCACATTCGCGCGTTCCTCCGACATCAAGTCGACACACGTGATGTAACTGGCACACTGTTGAAAACAGTGTTAAACAATACACTGTACACATTCTAAAGAGAACGGATCCCTGTGCGGACTCTTACTCTAGAAAGCATTGGTCCTTGTGAATTGGGTTAGAATAGGTCCCCGGTATCCCATTGCTGTTCTAGGTAGCGATTAAATTGGATCAGGTGTACAGGCCGCGAGATTTGCTGATTTGTGTGTCATTGTACGGCTTGTTGCACCTTGGTGTAACTGCAATATTGCTCATGTCAGCACGTGTCAGCTCGTGTCATGGACCTCGGTCATTTTCCATGTAATGTCTTCCTACTGGACACAGTGTCCACATTTGTCCTGTTTGCGATATGTCTCACCCATCAAATGTTAAGATGTACAGTAAATGTGTGTTACTTCCCAAACTTAAATCTGGCCATGTCACAGATCAGTTTACACCTTCATAGTGGTACGCTCGGCACTTCAAGCATTTAAATGCCTGGAGTTGTGTAAAATGCAAGTTCTGATGAAATATCGCGTCAAATCCAGGGGGCGTTCTTTTCAGAGATGTATGGCAATCTGGTTCGCAGTGGAAACTAAACTCAGTTAACTAAACATGACCTTACCTTGAAATCAACTAAACGTGAAATCCCCTTATAATGTAATGAGCAATACCAAATGTAATAAGATACAATGAAATAAATTTGTAACTTAAAGTGAAGTAATGTTTTCACACGGCAATTGTATGTTGCTGACAACATATCAGAGAACGATAAAGACGATAAACACTCCCTTGTCTAATCTGTCTACACTCCGGTACTCCATGTGTTTCTGAGTTGTCTACGGCTCTGCACTACCTAAAACCAGTTTGTCTACATAACGGGCGCCCCGTGAAGATCCCTGTTAGAATAGGTCTTCAACAGCCCATGCTTGCCGTAAAAGGCGACTATGCTTGTCGTACGAGGCGACTATTGGGATCGGGTGGTCAGGCTCACTGACTTGGTTGATGCATGTCATTGTATCCCATTTGCGTGGATCAATGTTCATGACATCAATCAGCGGATTGTAGAAGTGCACGTGCGAAAGGCGGCACATGAACCATATCGTGTGGGGGCGTTCACAGAGTGTTGTAAAAGGTATGCATAGAGTTCCGAAGTAAATCTTTCTCAATATCGTTTTCAAACCAATATTGTTGAACATGTTAGGTGCCCTGTTCTATGGATATACTTCATATATCTGTTCAGGTATAAGGTTTATTTATTGAGGGTGGAGAGACAAAGTCTGCAAGATTGATTCTAATTTCTGGATGTTTTTCATATTTTAAACAAAGCATTTCTGTGAAGTGGACTGCTAAGTAAGTTTAACCACAGGATCGTGACATCACTGTGTACGCCACTTCTCGAAAATCGTCAATACGGGTTTGTTTGCACTACGTTCGTTCGTTCATCACCGGTAAATCTATTATACACATGGCCGCTCTGTTGTGTCGTCGCGGCATGTTTCCAAAGAGATGAAACCATTTGGTGCTCCGACCAATGAGCGTTCGGATTACATCCGCAATATTTCTCGTGCAATATGTGCAAGAGCTTTGCAAGCTCCTTACAGCGACAGTCCATTCACCTAGCTCTTTACACTACCGCTGCCACCAGTCACAGCTCACTAATTCATTGACATACGTACGTACGTACTCAGCAACCCATGCTTTTCGTAAGAGGCGACTAACGGGATCGGGTGGTCAGGATCGCTGACTTGGTTGATGCATGTATTCGTATCCCACCAATTGCGTGAATCGATGCTAATGATGTCAATCACTGGATTGTCTGGTCCAGACTCGATTATTTACAGACCGCCGTCGTTAGACAAAAACCAAACAAACAAAAACATTTGGGGTTAGAGGAAACTTTTTAATAAATGGCCGCCTGCACACTGGTGGAAGCTGTGGACCTGGGAGGATAACGAACGTGTCACGCGCTGGGAAGGAGCTTGAGCATCTTCTCTGCACACGGCTTCAATATCTAGCAATGGTAGGGTTCGCACGAAGGTCCTGCACGGAGTAGGATTCATTTGACTCAGTGAGTTATACACATCATTTTCACAACGTAATACGGCAGTGTGTATTCACGGGAGAGGAACGTGGATTGTATGAAAACACCCGCGAAATACTGACGATGATTCTCGATGTCGGGGATATATTATTCATTATACCAAGAACATCATATGCAGCCTATACCTATGCATTAAACTGCCATTCGTTTATTTTAATTAGATACCCTGGACTATCACAAAAAGTTTGTTTGGAAGAGAAGACTGAAGAAAAATATCTGAAAAAGGGTAGAAGTATAGCAACAAACTAGTGAGTATGTATGGAAAGTCAAATTCTGGCTTGAGGCTTCTCCGATGGTACACCATTGAGCTTACTGGGAGCCAGGATGAGTTGAGTTGAGTTGCAGGATGAGTTGAGTTGAGTTAAGTGTGACCTGACAATTAACCCCGTATGACTATGTATGAGGTCCGTCCACTGGCGGGTACCATTGTGAAGAAAGGGGTAGCGGGTGGTCCTCGCTGATGTGAGATACCCGATCACTGTGAAAACGGTGACAGCAAACTATGCGCTTTGGCGAAGATACAAACGGACCAGTGGAAATGCTTGCTGTTTACAATGCACGAGATTTATTTGAATACTCTTTCTCCATGTAATTTATTACATTATAGGCCAATTATCGAGCCTGAGAATGTATGACCTGACCATGCTACCTAGCTTTGGTGTGTTTATTTGTTTGTAATAAACTTCAATCAGACGTCTTTCGGAGAATTCTGATATTGACTTGTCACTCCGACCTCTTAATAGTCCAATGACAAACGCGTGTGCCCATGGAAGCATTGTCAATTTCATCGCAAACACCTGCACGTGCACTACGTGCGTTCACCCTCTATGTACATGTTACAAACCCAATATATTTGCCCAAATTCTGTGACCGCGTTTTGTGAGTTGGTTCAACTTTATATCCTGGATTACGAGTAGATGTAGATTCTACAATCGAAAAAATTGTTTTAGCAGACGCTCGATTCGGATCACAAAGTTCAGCCATATGGTTTCAATCTGTTATCGTCTGAGTAAGCCTTTTACACTGGGCATGACATAGATCGGACATTGCAAGACAGAAAGTATACCTTTTCATGAATTAAAAACAGACAAATAAATCTCCCGTCTAATTTAATTCACAGAGCAAATGCAGTGAATGCGAATTTTGGGCTGAAGGACCCTTTCAATAGTATTTCTCTGTGTCAATGTGTGTCATCTAAATGTGTCGTGTAGATTTTTGACGTTTATGATCGTGATGAAACTAGGATTCGAACCCACGATCAGCGAGCGGATAATAGCGCAACTAACAGACATACAACTCTTCGCAGGTAAATGCCGCGACTCGACCTATTTTGACCATGCACATCCAACATTCACTCCACTAAAATCACACGTGTTTGAAACGATGGTGACCAACGTGGGAGAGGATATAGTTGGGAACTCAGTTATAGGTTTAATACATAAAATAGTTTTACCTCGACATGACAGTAGCAGCTCGATGAAACCTTTAACAAACGTTTATCATCCTTGGTTGGCAATCATCCAGTCAAAAAAGGTTTCAGTTGGATTTTACGATGTCTACGTCCCGTTATCACCCTTAGGGACATCACTGTTGAATGAATAATAACTAATTTCAATTGACAATAACTGGACTATGATATTAAATGCAACATCTACCCGCGTATACACCGTAATCAGATGCAATACGGATTAGTAAAGAGCGTTCCATGACATGTTAAAAACGCTCGTTTTCGTATTGATGAATATTGAAACCGAACCATTTGTGTTCATGTGTTCGAACTACCATAAAGCCTTCAAGTTATAAAGAAAATGAGTTTGTTAAATTAACTTGACACTGCGATGTTTCATAAAACAATTAGTTTATTATTTTAATTTACCGTTCATCTAAATATATACCGTTCGTCTAAAGGTATATACAAAGAACTTATTTACAGAATCTTTTCCTGACAACGTTTGTTCATTACAAATGCAAATCTTGCTTATGTCGTAGAGGTCAATGGATAGAAGCAGTGTCTTGTTCTGTACATCGCGATCGGCCACAGGCAGGCAACACCAGTTGTGAGATGGTTGGAGCAGCCAACCCAAGGTACGCATGCATTTATCATATCAGACTGATCTCTGTATATACACTAGTCTTTCTAAATTTTTTTACTACATTTACACTTTAGTTAAATACGAAAAGGCTCAAGTGTTTACATCAGCCGACTTCGTAATATTGAGAATTGGTTACCTTCATGTGATACTCCCCGTGACCGGTTATTCTGCGTTTTTCGAACGGTATCCTTTCGAATTATACAGTGAATTGTGCCCGTCTTTTGTTCACGTTACGGCACACATAACCTTTGAGACATTTACATTTGCAATGTTCTGGGTTATTTTAGCTAATAAACGTGATGTGCTTTTAGGTCGAAGCAATGTAGTTAATGTGTTTTGGATAAGGAAACGTTGAACGCGTTGAGGTAATGATTGATCCGTTAGCATGAAACCCAGACCCCAAAAGGTGACCATGTTGGACTTCAAGCTGAATTGAACAGTATTCCAGTTACATCACAGCATGTCATATGAAATCCCGAAGCGATGCTTTTACGTTTACCACTCTTATGAAACCACTGCAAGAGTATGGTGCTGACAAACCAAGAATGTCATCAGCGAGTATTCGGGATTCGATCCATGTGATCAAATGGTTTTGGAACGCCTCAGGATTGCAGCGCTTTCTACTACTGGACCACATATGTATCGAGTCCATTTATTAACGTTTGGTGTATAGCATTTAAAGCATCGGTTTACAAAAAAAGAAAAATGACATTGCACCTGACTTCATGGTCTTATTTCTATCTCCTTGTCAACAACCGTCTTCAGAACATTTATTCAAGTCGCATGTTGTGCTCAAGGTGCAATGTTTGGGTCGAGACATTTAGACGGACTCCCACTTTGTTGCAAGACGAACATTGTTTTCAGTTTAAAAAAATAGGTAAATTAGCTATTGTCCGACTGGATTTTTTTTAAGCTGGTTTGTTTACGGGCCACCGTCGCATGGCAGGAGTTAACACAACACTGCTGAGTGGGATCACGCAACAAACACTAACTTTTTATGAAAACTGTGTGGCGGGTGCCACTAGTAGGTTAGGAAATACTTTTCCTTTTTGTGAAAACCCGGTGTCATCACTATTTTCTGTGATCCATTCCTATAATTTTCACGTCTATTTCGTCTTGTCGCGGCGGATAATCTAGACTGGTTATTCTCTGTCGTTGACGTTTTATTTTTATGTTTTTTGACGTTAGTTTTTCTTAAACGTTCAATTCTACCGTTAGGGACATCAACAACCCCGCAAGTGTTTCTACAGATATACATACGGAAAATGCAGTGAAGATGGGTGCATTTGTTGCCCACGTTACATGGAATTGACATCAGTTGTATTCTATTCCGCTTACAGATTATATTCGCAGTTCTGTAACATATACAATGAAATGAAATCTGAGGTTCAGACCAAGTTTCAATTTTCGCAGATGGTTGTACACACTGAGTCCGGAAAATGTATTTTGAAACATGATACAAGATGTCTTTCATAGAACTGGATGGAACTGGGTGTCGCATCCATTGAACGCAGACGGGAGTCGCCTTAATTCAATACTGTGTGTCTTCCCTGAAACCGAAGAGGCACTGACATTGTTACTTGTCTGAAAAAAGAAATGTGGAAGGCGTAGGATGCATGAACGTGGATGATCATAAACGTTTCCTGAGGCTGTACCAATCACAAAACTTTGCTCTCGTTGATGGATGAACATCAAAACATACACTGCGCTGGTCACCTCATGCTTTAAATATGCGGATGCCTGATTTTCTCCGATTATAACGTTCAAATACTGGAACTTTGGCGACTTTGGCAATACACAACTTGCATTGCGTTTATTGTGTCTCAAAGTATACAATGGCGAAGGACCCCAAAATGTTCAAAGATGATAATCGTATGCTTGTCTCAACTGCATTATGTTCATGATGGTAATACCAGGCGATTCGATTTGCTGACGATGAAAAGCGTCTTTCCAGTGGAGGAATGAAGTCATACTCTTGATTGGCACAGGGGAGGCGCTGCAAGAAGGGAAAAATCCAGTTCCCCTCGAGCTCTTCAATCACCTCTCAAAGGGAGAGTGTGTCCATCATTTATAAATCTTGAGTCCTGTTGATTACTATACCAGTACATAATCAGTGTGGCCATTATCTTCTAAATGCAAAAGTTACTATATTTCCCGAATTCCAATGTACCCATGTAACGTATTTATATTCAGCTGTACACAAAATGTATGTTTGAATAACTTTAATTGTATTACTTAGAGTGTACGTGGTGATATGCTGTTTATGAATATATCCTTAAAATGTTACTAAGTAATTTGCAGTTTCAAGTGTTAACCTGTGTGCCTGATAAATCAGCAATATTCAAGCAAAATAGTAATGCGAGTCATTCGTTCCGCTTTTTGTGCATAAACTATTCATATAACTGGCAATGTTGAACAAACCGTGTTGGATATACTTGTTACATTTTGTTGTTGTTTTCTTCTGATTAGTTCACATGTTGTTTGGGGGGTGTTTTTAGTATGTGAGGTTAAGGTCACTTTACGAACACGTGGCCGATGCTCATACAATATACTCCAGGCGGGAATGGTACCCATGCCCAGTCACGATGTCATGTGTGAAGCGGACATGTGTTGTGTAATTAGGATGATCATTAGAACCTTTAGGTTCATAACACATGATACAATGCCCGTTATCAATGGTTTTAACGGCTAGATTCAAACATACAAATGTAGCGCTCGTTCTCAGCACGAGTTACGGGAGTACTGTGGGAGCTATGAACATCGGCCCTGTTGACGCTGATTACATCATACGTGCTGAAGACAGTGCAACACTAAGGCAGTTGTGGCATAAGTAAATTGTCGACAGTTGGCTAAAAAGAGTGTTATTCGAGGTCTTCGTTCCCACTTTTTCCTGTACACCCACAACCCTTTTCTAATATATTCTGACCAGTATTACGGTTGTTGCAAATGTGCATAGCTTTGCACGGGGTAAAACAAATATACTGAACTGCAAAAGAAACGTCACCCCAAGTAACATTGCATGAAAAGTTGTCATTTGAATATCTGGGTAATTTGTGTCAAATTTTCTAAAATTTAAGATTACTTTGTCCGAAAAAATGAAATTTGATGAGAAACACCCCCAAAGCAGATGACAATAAAACTGATCGCACAAACGCATCACGGCAACGGCCATGGTAACCCGATGCACGCAAATTGAAATGCAAATGCGTTCCCCCATTTCTTGCCCTATTAAAATCCACCCAGATCGGATAACATCCATTCGTTATTGAATTGCTACCACATGCCAAGATTGGCAAGAAATCAGCGACACCAAGCCCTTGGATGATTGCAAGCTGAACAAACCGCCCGGCAAGTCGCCAATGCATTTCAAGTACACGTAAGGACCATATACAGGCTCCAGCATTGGTACCAGACCACCAACACTACAGAGGACTAACCACGTAGTGGAAGACCAATGGTCACCACCCGACGTCAGGATCGTCAGATTGCGCGACAGCATCTTTAAGATCGCTTTGTTACTGCTCGACAGACCATGGGGACAAACCAGCAACACATTAGTGCGAACACCGTGCGTCGACGACTGACGAGCAGACACCTCCACCGTCACAGGCCTCACCAAGGACCCATTCTGACACCACGTCATCGCCGGGACCGTCTTCAGTGGGCATCACAGCACCAACATTAGCGCCACCAGCAGTAGAGAAGAGTTCTCTTCTCAGACGAGAGCCCTTACTGTATCTCAACAGCAGATGGCAGAGAGAGAGAGTCTTGCGACGCAATGGGGAACGTAATTCGGATGCTTGTGTTTTTGAGAGAGACTCGTGGGGTGGTCCGAGCATAATGGTGTGGGTTGGAATTGGCCTTGCACAGAGGGTCGGCCCTGTGGTCTTCCAGAACATCGGTCCAGAGAGAGGCAATGGTGTCACAGCAGCTCGGTACATTGATCAAGTCTTGAGACCACACGCCACACCTCATTTCGCACGTCGCCGCAACCACGAGTTTCAGCATTATAACGCCCGTGTCCACACTGCGAGGGCAACAAGATCATCCAGCAGAATGGCATCAGAACCATGAAGTCGCCTGCCCTCAGTCCCGATTTAAATCCCATTGAGCACCTGTGGGACGAGATTCAAAGACGGCTGAATGACGTCCGACCAAGGCCGACAACTGCAGCTGAACTGCGTCAGGCGTTCCTCAGAGTCTGGGCTCAAGTGCCTATGGCCTTCATCAACCGCCTCATCCATTCCATATATCGACGTTGCACGACAGTCATCAATGCAGATGGCGGACACACGAGATACTGACGTGGGATGCCAATTTCTCAGAGACTAGTGTTGTGTTTCACTTAAGAACATTTGACACTTTAATTTCAACCTTGATGATCAGTTTTGCCAAGTTTCATCTTTTTATTATGTCTCAAAGTATGTTTACAGTGTTTGGACAAATAAGGTTTCTCATATATCTATCCATGGTGACGTTTCTTTTGCAGTTCAGTAAATATGCAATATTAAGAGAAAATTCTAATGTTTATTTTTTTATGAAAATGATAAAAAATACACATACATTGGTATCACGCTTGATGATCTGGATATGGCTTAACTTTTAGTCTTTGCATTGTTTTCGTGACTACTTGTGAACAATTTAATAGAAATCTACACACGTTTTTTGTCACTTAAATCCTGATAAACTCAAAGAGAAATTACAACCCTTTCTCCTCAATGAAATACACATTTTTGATTATATAAGACAGCAGTGGTGGAAGAGTTTTCACGAACATCACCTGCTTGGGAAGATGACCAGCTGCAAGATTTACGAATTTAGAACTTATTCTAGAAGCAAGTAAGCTAGTTTAGAGTTTAGAATACAATATGTTACGATAAGGATTTACAAGACAAATTGAAAAATGTGATTTAGTCATTCAAATGCAATTCACACACATCGCGATTATTAAACGTATGTTTCACTTCCGTTTATATTCTTCGACGCACTTCACATAATATGCAGAAATGACAGCAAAAGAACAGTGTTTCATAAAATATCACATATCGATAATCATATATCGTATTTCCTTTCAGTTAACATTGCTCATACACCAATAATACATACACAGAGGATTCATCACGAGTGCTTTTGAAAATGGTAAATACCAACTGAGTCTTAGTTAATCGGTATTAAGGCGAGACAAATACCAATTAACGGGGCGAGGTTGCTATTTCCCATATTACAAAAAACACACTCGCGATGAATTATATTTATCATTCAGCTCGAACAAGCTGTTACTTACAGCAACGACGATCAGATTACAACTATTGGCGCCTTGAAACTAACGTTAGTTGACAGAGAATGTGTGAACATATATCACAAATGACATATTTTGACATTTTAAAAGTCATATTTGTTGAAGTTTAACTGTTACATGCTGACATAATCTTTTCGCGATCGAATTAGCAAAAACGCGGGAAGGCTTTAACGGTGACCCTCAAAACTTCCATACTCAAAAATATTCCGGCTGTATATCAAAGTGCTACGCTTATGGTTATTATTAATAATTAATATTACTAATTCATAAATCTGCAGCCAAAGTAACCCGTTATTGGAATATACCATTGCTGGTAAAAAATAACTTGAGATACATTTTCCTTGCATCAATATATCTTCAAGTCATATTATTGGTTGTTTTTTTTCAACGGTGGATCAAGGAGAAAATGTATGTACAGCTAATTGCCATTTCCGGCTTAATTTATGAGATAAATACACACGGTAATATTAATCTCTGCATAGACAACAATGCCTAGCAGAAGCGGGAATATAATTAAAATGGTAGATCATGTTTAGTGATGATTTATCGCAATTTTCCCATTTTCATTGACCAAGTTTTTTTATCGATCTTCTGTTCGTTTCACCAAAGCATGCGACGTATTTTTGTTACTGCGCTTAGCACAATCCTCGAAATACTGTAATGTCACCAAGTGCGATTGTGGGTAAGCAAACTTAATTAGATCGCATCATTCAAGCGTTGCTTTAGCTTGTTTACCAGACTACTCAAGTCCTCAGATACGAGCATCTGCGCATGCTGCCAGCATTCGTCACCACTCGCCCCTTTCCGTAACCTGCAAAAAGACTCGTCCCCCTATCGATGAATGTTATGCTTGAAAATACGACAAACCAATCAGAGTGCGCGTATGACTTCAAGTACATCGGTCAAAGAATCCCTCATGAATAACTTTTGATTTTGCATATGTCTTGCATCAAAATTTTATCTAAGATACAGTTAAATGTGTTCAATCATACTGTATAATACCGAAGTCCCGATGTGTTTTATGTGAATATTTTTGATATATGGGGGAAATATACGTGAATGATTACGCAACGAGTTGATAATTCTTTCAGCTGTGTCCGTGTGCGCTTAAGACGGAACCCAGTTGCAAGAATGGCCACGAGAGTTGCTATTCGGCTTGTCTCGGAATATCACGAGTTGGTCACGAATGCGTCAGAAGAAAAGTAGCAAGGCGTCCTATATGTATCAATGACAGAATGTGACAGGCGATTGGTGAACACATGTCCACATGTCACTCTCATTTCATTTCGCAGACTCATTTTTTTTTTTAAGAGAAACCAAAATGGGGCTCTCCTTCAGTCAAAAACAAAGTAACCCTTACCTCTCCCGCCTCCGGGGAAGAATTACACTCATGGGCGCGGCAGATGTTAAATATAAACTGCTGCTGTTGCAATATCAGACAACATTCTGGGCCTAACGTCGCGACAATCACGAGGATTCTCATCAGATCTATTTTTTTCTCTTGGACAGTTCAACCTATTCTTGATTGTCTCCATCAACATGCAAGGTGATGTCCCGTCCCCCACCCCCAAAGAAGAAACAAAACAACACAACATCTTGTAGTGATCATTGAAACCCCTTAACCCGAAATGGATTGTGTTGTAGAGCTATAGACAGTTTATTATGCTTAATGGATTATTATTTCCAATGGATCTAGACTGTCACAGGGACTTGAACTCTTCATCACTAATCAGTCGTCTTTCCTTGGTAAACTGCCACGTCCTTCTTTCTTCTGTTCGATTAGCCTCCCCTTTAACACCTCCCATGATCTTGAAAATTCTAAGGATGACGCGAGGAACAGCCGTATCCCCTTCGTTTTTGTGACCTTTCGATGCTGCTCCGAAAACCCGTGAGGCTCTTTGGTTCATACTTTTCCCCATTTTTTAGGATCACGCCGTCCTCAACAGCGACACATCTGCATCGCCTTATGCTTTCGTCGTCTGCTTCGATGTGCTCGACGATTGTGTTTCAAAGACGAAACGTTGGTCACAGGGCATTTTAGATAATCGGCCTTCATCACAGTCAAATTAAATATCATCAACCTGTAACCTGTAATATCCATTTGGCAGCCCCAATATCACTATAGCACTCCCCTTTTGATCTATTAAAACATTGTCTCCAAAATTAAAGGTATCCATGTTGCTGGTAAACACCTGCTCACGTGCACCGGCGAGAAAAGTCCCACTTCCGGTTAACAATTGGCATATCTAATTTGCAAACTTATGCTATTGGTATAGGACATGCATGTATTTATGTCATAAGCTTTTGTCATGGATAAATGATATAGTTAGATAAAGAATACTTATACATATTCGCGGTGGAATCGAATGTTCCGGTTGAGGGGTCGTGGATTTCTGTTCCATTGGCTACCGATTTTTATTTTACCGATAAAAGTATTAAATTTTATTAAAACAGTTTCCACAGTTTATTTACTAATCGGATCTGAAGAGTTTATTACGATTTAGCCATTAATAGAATTTAAAGATCACGTGACCCAAAATTCCTTTACATTTATCAACTAATTCTAAGTTCCAAGGATCGCGACATGATGGGTAGGCAATCCTCGTAGTTAGTTATTCGAGGAGTACGCAATCATACTATTTTTTAAATCAGACGAAGATCGATAATTCAATTCATGAGGAATCATTGTACTTCATATTTCTCTCCAAACGACTTTACAGCTCCATTTGCATGACTGAAAATTGGTAGTATCTTTCGTTTACCAGTTGGAGCTGAACTAATTCTTTCAATGTGAAATCCCGTGCAAAATTAACGGTTAAAGTTTAATATAAAATTCTCCCCAAATGGAGGTTTTGGCTCGATGTCTGTAAACCCCTGCATATTGTCGTCGCTGATCATTTTTCCAAAAAATTTGCATGACCACATCGCCAGTCGTACGATTCTTAACAAGACCTGTACATTTTGCACTGGTGCCAAAACCGCCGACATTTTTATTAAGTCATACTTTTGTAAATAAAAGCGACACACACGTTACAGTAATTTTCAATCTACGATATCTTGGTAAAAATTACATTAAATTGATATAATCATATATCATTGCAACGCATGTGATTCTGTTGATCGGAATATTGAGCATATATATATATATTTTGGTCAAATTGAAGGTGTAATTACTTTTGACAAATACCTATCATAAGTAATAAAAGCAGGTGTCTGTGACCTTGGGAAAATAGACAAATTTCAGAAGCATTGCCATGATCAAGTAATTGCAGAAAAAAGGCTCAACACCAAACGCTATCCATGCATGAAAATTTGAGCACAGCCCCAGGAAAAGATGCCTCAACCTTGGTCACCGTAAGGTGGGCGGCAGGAGAAGCCGTAAAGACGACTCCCCAATTCTGGAAGGACTGTGACGTCAGCAACTCAAGGAATGATCCTTGAGATGCTTGAGATCCTGAGAATCCATGGTGAAGACTGAGCCAAACTTTGCTAGTTTAGTAGCATTTACCAGGAGGGAGAGTACATTTCATTATCACAGAAAATATGGCAATGATGAAAGTACCAGCTCGTTGCCTCTGACGTCTGATCGAAAAGGCAACAGGCACGTCCCGCGATGATCTAGCTGTTTGAAGCTGATCCAGAAAGTTCTTGATGGAATTCATTTCCATTGTAACGCACTGCAGCTGCGGAGAACGTTTTGGACAACCAAGAGAAGGACATCCAAAAAGTTATCAATGTGAAAAAGTAGATGATATTGATGTCTTTTGGTTAGATATTTCTAGTTTGGCTCAGAAGTTACCTACCACCATCGTAAGTCATGCCTCACAAGGCTGTGGTGTACACGCAGGTGAGGTATGTCATGCAGGAGTCGGTGGTGTGCACATGGCGGTGTGGTATGTGAAGCCAAACCAGGCTGTGGTGAATGCATGTGGATGTATGTCATGACTCACGGGACTGAGGAGGATACATGCATACTGTCAAATACTTAACTCATAGTAGTCAAATATCTTGTTCACATATGACGAAGTAATACATGTCTTTTTTTAAGGTGGAAACTGAAAAAGTCCTCAATAAATTATTTTGGTTTACTTTACAATTGATCCTATTTAACCATGAAATTTTGGAGAAATGTTTATTACTATTGTAAATTCTTTGTCATTATCAAAATAGTGTTGTTTTCCCAATGACTACAAGACATTCATATCAGCAGGGAAAACATGTATTCCCCATCAAAGGCAATCAGATACAAAGGGCAAATTGCCATTTTGTTCAAACTGTATCCAGTTTTCATGGAAGTTGGATATTTGGTGGACATCAGCCATCCTATTTTTATAGTTTATTGCACACAACTGGAAATAAATCCATCTAAATTTTGGTGGGTTGATATGGCGGTTTTAATGTCATACTTCTTGGTTTCTTTTGTTTTGTTTCATAAACTTGAAATTCAAAGGAAATATCAAGATTATTATTCGATTGTTTTACTTTGAATCACAAAACGATGCAAAAGAAAAGCTAGGGTATATCCAGATCACCTGGCATAAACGTGTGTCAGAAACACAATTTGTATATTTTGATACTCACATATAACCATTTTCATAGAAATATGTAATTTTCTCTTAATAGCTTTATGTTTTACTGCATGAAAGTTATGCACTCATTTGCAACTGCAGTACTGGTCAGATATTGTGTGCAGAGACCCCCTCAACAGATTAGTTGCAGGAAAATGTGGGAATAGAAACTTTTTTTGAGGCTCCTGGCCACCTGGTTTGGGGCTTTCTGCATGGCATCGAACTTACTGTTTATCATTGCTTGCATAATACTAAATGGGGAGGTTGTAATATATTGAGTCATGGTCAAAGTCATCACATTTTTATAGGTTCATTCATAACATTCGGGTTAGTTTTGAAGTTAATAGTTAGACATTTCATTGATGAAAAGTACACAAGTTGGGGTTCAAACACAGCTTCTAAAATTATTTCCATCAGTTTCAAGGCAGGTTGCTCAATTTAAAGGAAGGCAGCATGTGTTAAACATAATTTGGTGATGACTTTTAGTTATAGTTGTAAGTTGATGTTTATAGAAGGTCTAACAGTTACCAAAGTATTATTTGACATTATTATTTGAGCAATGGACCTGAAGAAGAACAAATTGAAACGATATTGAGAATCAAAGGGCTAAGGCACTGATCACAACAGTGAGTAAGTATAGTTTAAAACCGCTTTTAGGAATAATCGAGCAATATGTGGTCAAGACACCAGGAATGGTCTCCACACATTGAATGGGGATGACAAGCAACGCATGAATGGCATGGCCACTCCATCACCCAACCACAAAAAAACTTGTGCATTTCTAAAATAAAAATTAAATAGAGAAAAATATTTTGCCCTCAGATTTGACTCCAAAATAGTAATCTGTTCACTGGCCATACTGGATGTGGGTGTAATTATTTTTGACAAAAACATTTTAGGTGCATTGATGAAGAGGTTACAGACAAAGGCCTTTTAAAACCTCTAATGATGTTTTGTTGTGATGTTCATTGGTACCCAGATCATAATTACATCAGGTTGTATTTTACCAAATCTGATTTTAGACTCATCTAATCTTGGACAGTTTTTTTAATCATTCCTATTCATTCATGGACTCTTCACAAAGTTCATACAGCTTTGGGGAGATGAAATTCAAGTACTTTTCTGAGATAACATTTATTTCAAAATAAAGATTTTGTAATTAGGGATTACTTACTCTCCTGCAACAATCTCTAAAAGAATGGGGCTTTGGCAGAAGGCAGTAAAGAAATGGCTAGTAGAAATCTATTCTGCTAGTTCTTTCTCAAATCTTATATGACGGTGATCTTTTCTTGAAATGCAACCATTTTCACTTTCAACCACATTAGATGCCACACAAATAGGTGGCTGTATGTTTAGGTCTTTAGTTGTCGGTGAGTGATTTTCCTGTTGGATAGTACTACTACAGGGATTTATCTAGACTGGAGGTCCACAGAACGTGTCAGCATAAAAATTAAGGTTCACATGATACTAACTATTTTTGTTTTAGCTTTGAAAAGCTCATTTGTAGTTTACTGAATTTACAGGATAAAAAAAGACTTCATACTTACTTAACATTACACTGAATTTAGTTTAAGGCCTCAGAAACATGGGCTGTAAAGTGATTCCCGATTTGGCGCAAAATAGGTGCTTGACAAATGCTTGATATATCCCTGTGCTAAATAGACAAGAATCTCAAACCCATCCCAATAAACATAACCATACATCTCTTCAGCATATAATGAAATTCAGACAGATTCCCCCAAATTCCTTATTACAGGTTATAGTTGGGATATGCTAAGTGTAACAAGGTGTGATCAAGAGACAAAAAGGGACAATACGAACAGTGATAAAGCTTATTATTTTATTGAAGTGTAACAGATACAGCATGTACTCTTTCAGACTATTCATGTCATATTATCACATTCCTGCTAAAATACTGAATGTGAAACGTAACAGATTCATTAAAAGACAAAATAAAGATTGAATGTGACAAAATGACAAGACACTAACCATGATTCAATTGACATAAAACACAATGACATGAGTTGATATACAGTGAAGGCTGCACCTTATGAATATTCTTAGAAGCTGTGGTGTGACCTTAGTATCGTGGACGAGCAACTGGCATTCCTCTAACAGGGGGAGCTGTGGCCATGCCCTGTTGGGTGTAACTCGGGCGAGGGATGCCAGGGGTGTTCAGGAGACCAGGTCGGCCAGACAGGTCCCTGGCCATATGAGGGCCTGAAGCTGTCTGGGCGCTTTGGGTACTGGAGGCAGCACTGATGTTCCTCAACAGATTGGGGCCACTCTGGATCAGGTTGTCAAGAGCCTTCTGAACACTTGGGTTGTCAAAGTTGATAAGTGCTGTGTTAACACTGCCAGAGCCTGAGGCTGGGGCTACAGGAGGAGGTTGACCATGGCTGGACATGTGGGTTTGGGGAATTCCAACTGACCCTCCTGCAGTCGGCTGTCCACTACCATTGAGAATGCTGAGGATCTTGGTCTGAAGTTCTTGTTGCTGTTGTTGCTGAAGCAGACCATCTTCTTGAAGAAGTTGTGCGCTTGGTGCAGGTTCACGGTACCCAACTAAAACACCAAGGTCTACTCTTTAGTAAATGTTACTTGCTGACCGACACTTTTGTTTTGTGACATTTTTTGCTTATACAGTGATGACAAAAGGTTGGAAGATAATCCAGCTGGACAGCCATGGATTGAGATAATTCAATGATGCACAAATAACACGGCTGACTATTAAAATCCTTCAGTGATCATCATCAGCCCAGCATTCACCATCTATTCACCAGGTGCTGACAAATCAATGTTCTAACAGCAAGGATGATGAAATAATATATTTTATCTCCTGACTGTTTATAGAACTGTAAAGAGTAACATGGTGTGCTGATGATTAAAATTTTATTGTGACTTACAAAATCAGGTACAAAAAGACATTGTTGTTGAACAAAGAGTAATTCTAAAAAGCTGTAAGTACCCCCATACGTCTATTGGCAAAGGGATGCTCCAACTCACCATCTCCTCCTGCCACTGGTCTTCTCTCCGACTCAATCATCTTGTCCCTCCTATCTCTTAAGTACATGATAATCTTATCCAACTCCTCCAAGGTAAGCTGGCGATTGTCAGCCAGAAGGTTAAGCAAATAAGACACCTCTTTGGAAGGGGGTAAGAATGGGGGTGGCCGTGCCCCAGCGGCAGGTGTTGCTACAGGAGCGGCAACAACAGCAGCAGCAGCAGCAGCAGGGGCCGCCGCACCAGCAGCTTTCTCCTTCAGCGTCTGCACATATTTCTCAAAACTGCGGCCAACAAGGCTCATAGCATCTTCAACGGGCATATTCCTGTGTTCTGTTGTGCATAGAAGGCAAATGAAGGTTAAAAGTTACAGCATAAATGATAACAAACATGCAATTACTTCCAAGATTAATATAGCAATTGTAGTTATTCAAAGAGCTGTCATTAAAATAATATTCCAAAAGAAACCACTCATGTATTTCATCCTCATGACAAGTACCATGGCAGCCATGACACATCTTCATGCTGTCTGGATTCTCTTGACCATAACAGGAGTCTGTTAAAACAGTTTGCAGCATCATCAGCAACCTTTATATGCTGTCAAAATGTGAACATCATTATGTTTCCACGGTTGTTTGGAATTTTAAAAGTTTTTGTTTATCTTTGAGTTCGCGTGAAATCATGTTTTGTTTGAAATCTTGAAAAATCATGTTTTTGTTTGAAATCTTGATTTTCATTAACTTCCACATGCTTAAAATTATTTGTAGCATGTTTTATTTTTAAAGAAAGGATTAGTCATTAGTCTCTGATTGTCATTTTTGGTCATCTTCATTAAATTGGTATTGTTTGTGTTATATGTACGCAAGCGAATTGAAAAAACTATCACAAACACTTTGGATTAATGTGAATGCTTTGCATTGGAAAATTGGGACATTTTTAATGCCCGACTTGGATGTCAGTATCCAAATGAAAGAGCCGCATTATTGTACCATTTTGGTTCATAAATCGCATATGGTCTTTCCGATGAGTTTTATCAAGTTTTAATGCACGACTTGGATGTCGGGGTTCAAAGAGGCATATAAATATACCATTTTGGTTCTTTAATTGCATATGGTTAATCGTATAATTTGTGTTGACTTCATGTTGTCGTTTATTGTTATACAGCGGGGAAAATAGGTTAACTTGAGGCAAAAAGTACGACCCATACCTTTGCCACTATTTTATGCTCAATTTTGTTTGTTATATTTTGCTTTTAAAAGTAGTTAAAGTCTTTTTAAAGAAGTTTTAAGGTGAATTAGTAGTTTCAATTTAACATCAAGAATCCAATTTTTCAGAATACTGGTACATTAAATTATGTCCATAACATTGCATTCTTTTCAGAATGACTGTTGCACTTCTTAAATTTGATTTAACAAAAGTTCATGCGCTTGTGTCAGTTTTGCTTTCATTTGTATATTAATATTTTATTAGTATATTCTGGTAGTATGTAGGTCGAATACAACTGAAAGGTGTGTTGAGATTACATTGATTCACTGAGCATTTACCCACACCATATCTGTTTGAATGTTAAATTTTTGTCAATTATGTTCAAATGTTATATTTCTTTAAATTCAGAGCAGTGGCTTCAAAAGTTCATGACAGTTCATGTTCCATTCAATTAATGAAAAAGTATGGTGAGCTGTCAGCATGATAAATGAGAAGAAATCTGCTACCGCATATGACAAAAACTACAATGTGACAAACATCCCACCACCATTACACACAAACTCTTTCAACAAAATGTTTTCGCTATTCTTATACTTGATGAAGGACACATGTGAATCAGTATACTCATGGCGGTTGTCTTTTTTACTGTAATTATATCTGACCTGCATGTCTTGCCGCACAGTGATGACCCCACAAATGAGTCAGAGTCTTGTTTTATAATGCAGAAAGCAAAATAATTGATAGCCATGTGATCCATTCACAGCCATCAGTGTTCATTCTAGTGTCGTAAAGCAGGGCCCTGTGGAGCCATCGGTAGTCAAAAAGTAGGGCTATTTCTAAAAAGGCCAAGGATACAAAGACAAAAAAACTTTCTTCAAATGAACAGTCAGTCAGTCAAGGCCCTTTGATACCGCTAGGCCTGTTTAGCTTGCTGACTCACAGGATAATGAATGGAAGTCTGCTATTAGACTGGAATTGACAAAAATATGCTTGCTGTAACATTGGTTGTAAATTTCAATATTTTGCTTGAACTAAAAAGTGCTGTAAACAGTCAGGGTGGCCTCTTGCCCAAGTGGCAATTCAATTCCCATAAGTCTATGTGGAAATTCAATTTTGCATTTTTCCCCCTTTTTGTTAAAAAAAAGGTATTAACTTACATTCATTACGTTTGTATTAATGTACTTTTGAAAATTAATTAACAGTAATCTTGACTTAGAAAGGGAAAATGTTTAAAAAAAATCATTGTAAAACTCTTGACACCACTATTAATATGTTGATTGTAACGAGTAGGGAACTTGACCCAAATTTTAAAGACACAACCAAACTGTTTCACATGTTGATTGGCACATCCACTTTACAACCAAGCTCACAACGGCAAGACTATTTTTTAATGTATGTGTCACAGAATGGGATGGAGCTCGCTTCATCACAGGTCGCATGCACAATGCTCCTTTCCAATCTGAAGACTACTGTTTGTTACAGGTACATGTTATGTCTTAGATATGAAATTAATTGTTTTTGACACTTCGCACCAAACTGCCGTACCTGATAATTCACCTGCCATATATTTGAAATAGACACAACAATGCTGCAATGCTGAGCCCTAGAATGAACACTGAGCCAAGCCACACATTGTACCATTTAATCAACATATAAGACAAGTATTGAGTACTGGGGGGCTATTCTGCCCTGAACTCCAACAAGTTACACACTATCACAAATAAAAATCCTAATCACTACCTTCCTAACCGGCACCCAGAGGAAACTCTTACCTTGTGGACTTCCATGCAGAATGTTGAGGGTGAGAGAGCGATGCAGCTCGTTCTGACTGTTGATGACAATGGCAAACAAGCCTCCACGATGAGAGATATCCTCGATCTGTTGAGACAGCGTTCTGTCCTCTGGGATCACGACCAGATCCGTGATTAGGTTCAAAATCTTCACTTGGCGTTCAATGGTCTCACCATACGTTCTGCAAGAAGCCACATAAAGTTGTCAATGTAAGGGAGGTTACTCAAACTGTCTTATTGTAAAGATATTATTTGAAATAAAGGGGGTCTCAGGGTCCTTGAGGTTTGCCCCTATAGTATTTAAATAAAGGGATCCCCAAATCCTAAACATTTCGTATAAGGGCTATAACCGTTTCACTTTTATGCTTAATTTAGAAGCCTTAGTATCAAATGTACCTACAAAAGATTTCTTATTACTAATTCAAATCATTAACTCTTGTATACATATATCAGGGATTCAGCTTGACCTACAAAACTAGGGGTCTAGAGCACCCCCAAACACTAATTTCAAGGGTCCTTACAATAAATATGAGAGCAATGTAAGGTAATGAAATGCCGAAGTGTCCTGTACTGTAAATAATTACAGGAATTTTACATTTCTTGATGATAGTTAGGTACAATGAACATTATTGTGTCCCACGGGAGATGCAATCTCTACATTTTCCTGCGTCTGCTGTACATATTTGTGAGTAATAGACGCACATTTTTGTAAAACCCTGCACAAACAAGTAATAAAACATGACAAATCAGAATTAAGTATGTACTGAAATATATAGCAGTATTTACGTCAAAAGAGATATTTTGAAATCTCTATCAAGAGAAGATGTAAACTAGAGGTGTTTGCATGACATGCAAAAACAGAAGCAGGCATTTCCTCATCATTTCCTTATTTGAATGCCCCAAAACTTTCCCATCAGAAACATGTATGAGGAACCATTTTGACTTGACCACATCAGCAGATGTCACATATCTCCAATGCAGTACAACTTTGAAACAGAGAGTCCCATGCCTCCAGCTACTTTAATGACAATGTTATTTCTGGTTCTGGTTCAATGGCCTTGACCTCCAATCTCAGCCATGAACTGCCTAGATGTATAATGTATGTATGTGTGTGCGTGCGTGCGTGCGTGCGTGCGTGCGTATATATTGACCAATCAGATTCCACCTCTCATAACACTTGCATTTGCTTCAACAAAAAGGGCTGTGCCCAGTCAAGATGATCAGATCGATACACAAGATCTATATTGTAATAATATAGGTCTTACTTTGCAATGTGCATCAAATTAAACAGGCACCTTAATTAGGAACATGAAAGGATTTAGAAAATATCTGTTCACACCGAGTTGGTGGTACACATGCTTTACAAATCATGCAATCGACAGTTAACGAACCAGGTATCGATTTTGTAGTGCGATTTTGACTGGACTTGCATAAACTGGACTTTTATAGTCAATTAACATTAGATACCAGTGACATTGACTTCAACTTCCTCCAATCACATGCAAGAACAGTACTTAATGCAAACTATGGTAGCATTAAAAAATGGGAATCACGCACGCACGCACGCACACACGCACGAATACAGTGTTAGCATTGGGCGTCTCAACGTGCGTGATTCCTGTGCACCCTTTCGATTTGAGTTGATTGGTTCAACTGTGTCATATGGCCCTGTGACACAGAGGTAGCATTATGCAGATGGCTGTTTCAATGAATGCTCGTTCCACCCGTGACGAACAGGTCTGGTTGTTGATGAAATAGAGTGATAGCTAAATAGACAGATTTTTTATTCATACACCGATTGTCTTTAAATGTAATATCCAGTTATGTATGACTGTTTAATAATCTCATACCAACTTTGACTGGAGTAGGTCCAATAGTTTTTCAGATATTGTAGTAAACGTCGGTACCTTAATTACCTTCCAGGCTATACCTGTGACCACTTTTCGGAATGTTCTAGGATTGCAGACCTTTGTACCCTGTGTTGATAAGTGTTGCAAGACAGCACCGTTTTCCAAGCGCTCTTGCCGTCATGGTATAATGGAAATAAACCTACTGTGTTTTGAAATTTGATGTAGTTCCACTGTAGAGTAGATACCTCTTATTTTAATTTGGAACCAAGTGCTTATTTATATCTTCTCAACAGTGGGACTACATCAAATTTCAAAACACAGTAGGTTTATCTCCTAAATATCATTTGTTACCATAGTCCCATCTGAACTTATAGCAATATTTGCCATGGGACAACTGATAACTTCACAAGCTGGAATATTAATTATAGAAAAGTTTCCCTTTGATTGCCCTCAGACAGGGAGGTGAATACTTGTCTGAGAAACGAGTTCATGATATTTTCAAGAACAGGGGTCACAGCATGAAGGAGCATACCACAAACCTACCGGAGTTTGTTGGTCATGATAACAACAACACACTCAGCCGGTGCTGGCGGTGGCTTCCTTTGTGGTGGAGGGTCATAGTAGGGGTCTCGGTATGGATCTCTGTAAGGGTCGGCAGCATATGGGTCACGTCTGAAACAAAATCAATGTGAGCAAAAAGATGATTTGAAAGCAAGACAAGTTGATTCAAAACACCAAATGAAGTGCCTTGCAACCATTTAATATTGTTTTTTTGTGTGAGAATATTGGGAGGTCCCCAGATATGATCATTCAGTGGTCATGCTTTCAGTCACTGGTCTGCCTGGTCAAGACTAAACATTTACAGGATGACATGATAATATTGATATGGCTGAAATATTGCTGACCGGTGCAGAGATGAACAACATCCATTCACTCCCACTTGACAACACAAAAACATACTTACACAAAATATGCTATCAAGAGGCTATCAAAGTTGCAATAAACTACACAGGAATTAACATTAAAGCTAAAAATGTAAGAGAGAGTTGGATTCAATGGCACTGAACAGTATTTCATTTATATCAAAGCAAGCCCAAAGTGACGCAAGTATCATAATAAGGCCTAATCTGGGATTTGAACCCACAATCATAGAATTAAGATACGCCATAAGGATGCGACTCAGTAAAGCAAATTGCAGCAACACAGAAGACAGGGTCATTTGTACACCCTCATGGCTGGTAGTTTGCTTAAGTGTTGTTGAATGCCATACTCAGTAATTTACCAGCCATATGACGGCACTATCATGGCAGCCTGTACATAAGAGTGAGTGAGAGTGAGTGTGAGTGAGTTTGGTTTTACACCGCTTCTAGCAATATTCCAGCAATATTACGGTGGGGGACACCAGAAATGGGCTTCACATATTGTACCCATGTCGGGAATCGAAACTGGGTCTTCGGCATGACGAGCGAAAGCTTTAACCAGAAGGCTACCCGACTGCCCCCTTGTATATAAGAGTCTTGATCACACAAACCAGTGATTGATATCATTAGTAACAATGCCGTCGGGTATGATGACACACAATCAACCAGCAAGTCTGACCACACGATCCATTAAGTCGCCTCAGCATAGGTTGATGGGGAGCAGTTCAAACCCTGAATCCCCATTGGTATATGGACAGTAGAGAATACTTACCTTCTGTCATGAGCAACATAAACAACACTGCGTATAAATATGATACTTACACAACAACAAAGACTAACAACAGAAGGGCAAGTAACACGCAAGCAGGATAAGCTGACTAAGCATGAAGGAATCGTGAGTCACCTGTAAGGGTCATCTCTATATCTGTCATAGTAGGGGTCTGGTGGAGGCGGTCGTCTATAGGGGTCATCATAATAAGGGTCTCGAGCCTCTCTGCAAGCAGAACAAGACAACATTGGCAGGTACTTCAACATGGATCCTGCAGATCGGCAACCATTTAGTATGTTTAGCAACTTTATTAGTATAATTGCTTTTGTCTCTATTTCAGAATATGGTGACACATTTTTAAATCTATTTGCTCAAAATGACATTGTGTAATATTTCTTGACCATATGGTCAATCACAACAAGGATTAAAAGGTGAAAACATCAGGTGATATTCAAACCATGCTAACAGTGAATTCACTTAACTCCTTAAATAATCGCAGTTGGGTAAGGATCAGACGACAATAACACTTCAAATAGTTGTCCTGATTTATGTTTTCAATGTCATATAGTTATCAATGCATGAGTCACTCAGTCATTTTAGCTGGAGTAACATGCAGTTTAAAAAACATGTGTTCCATATGTATGTGTAAGGAAGGGAGCTAAGTCCTGAAGTTGGCGTCTGTCGTTCAGCAACATGGTAAGACCGACAATGAATAAGCATGGAAGACATACAATAGCAAGGCTGCAAGGTTGCACATGCAACAAATGAAACGTAAATAAGAAATATTGAAACAGGAAAAATCATCTCTCAGTGTTGTATTACTAAAACAACAATACTACATGAATTTGTATACTTATGATATTAGCATACTTATCTTGACACAACATATAGCAAATTCCTTCTTCACTCCGATCATATAACACAGAACCTAAAACGTGCCTATCCTACATCTGGGGTACCTGCTGCTCTTGGTTACCAATCAGAATTATCTTTCCTTGATCCCTCACTGCAACATTTTGCAACACTTATCCCACAGTTAGAGGCATTATTGGTAACCAGTGCTGGAAACCATCTGGATTAGGCTATGCTCAGCGAGTACTCGCTTCAATAATCCCATATCATCTGTCCCATCCTTACTCTAACATGATACATGACACCCGGAGGACTGGAGCTTTGAGTTGTAGCGAATAGCAACAACAGCCGAACAACCCATCAGAATACTTAACGCTACACAAGGGAAATATCGGGTTAACACTCCACTGTAGCTTGTAATGACAATCTGAATGCTTGAAAGAAAAAGCATTGATGAGTGTTTGAAGCAGTCTAAAATGCATCGTATATTAACAAGAGCTCGGCTATCTGTCAAGAGTTTTGTTGAGACATCCTTCCCTGCCCAAAGAGAAATTGGGGACATCTGTGATACATGGTGCAGAACAGTCAACTACTGTGCCAATCAAGAGTTGTCAAACCTGGTACTTTCTACATTGAGGTGAGATGTCTGTTTGCCAAAACATTTCTTAATGACACCTCAAACTGAACAGTTGATGGTGGACCCTTGATCACGGATGCCAGGACCATGATTCCGTGTGGATTATGTGCTTAAGGAGGATCTGACCCTGCATGTTTGTATGCCTGCATGATTGTTGCCCTGAGGCAAAACGCCATGATGTTCTTAGTAATAATAACAAGCATGAAGTACTTTCTTTGGCTTGACGGTCATCAAAACCTTGAGTACTTCAAGATTATGTACTGTACTATAGCTTCACCTATCACTGAGGAAGTATATCGTATCATGTTATGATATATAGATTACCCAACTACATAATTATGGATCATATATTGGTTGCCACTGATGACAATTGTCAATTAAGTATTGTAACAGGTTGTACTAACTGTATTAAAAATCATGACACAGTCATCAGCCATCTGAGGTTTTATGGTTTCAGATAAATTTATGGGAGCAGGGTGCAACCTGGTTTTGTCTGGTGCAACTAGGTTTTTATGTCAACATGCATGCAGTGCAAGTTAATCAAGTTCCTTAAAGCTCTGCACGCTAATGTCGACAGAGGTGTCACTTCCCGTGCATCTGATGTCGAACCAATTCGAGAGGCGAATAGCAAAATGACACCCCAAAATAAAACTTGCCATATCTATTTACCAAGAAGGCTTTGCGTAACATTTAAATTACGTATGACATGCATTAATGCTTAGCTTGCTCAATATTAAATCTAAATCGTAACATCATCGATTGGATGGAACTTGTATGATCATGGTAACGGCGGTAAACAAACAACTCCACATACGTCGTGATCCCGTAACACTATTATAACCATTCAGTTACATCTGACTTAAGTTTCTATAATTAGTAACATGGATGTATATATCTTTGTAAAAAAACTCATTTTTATCGAGTTTGCAAATGATTTCGTTTGATAAACTTTCTGACATTGACCTGTTGTTGACAAACCGATCAACGCAGGCTAGGCCTAACTCACGATTTGTTTAGTTGAACAAAGTCAACAAATGCTGCGAAAAATTAATAATATTTTATGATACGCAAAATCTGAACTTATATACATTATAGGTAAACAATTCATTAGAAAAATAATGCATATTACGAAAAACAATCAAGATCCTTGCAATTTTATCTATCGTTCTGAAACCGGAAGCACGTACCGGATCTCACACACCGAGGCAAAATATGCAAAAGTTTATCAAAAATTAAAATTTAAAAACCTGTAAACAGCTGTAAATAACTATACAATTACAAATCTATAATCAATACGCAATCATGGCGGTCTTCATATTTTGGGAATAAATTTAGAAATGCTTCGTGAAATTGTTCTAAAATCATGCTAGAATCTATGAATGTATTATGAAAGGAAAACTGTCCCAAATCTAATTTGGAACAAGCACCGAAAAAATGTATATTGCATTTTATTGCAATTGAAACAGGTTTTGTCAAGCCCATTTTCGTGCACCTGTTGTAGAGGGTGATCTTGCTGATCGACGATATCCATAGACATATTGCGTGGGATACACTTATTATAGTGAAACTTATCAGTGTGCACATCACAGAAATATGAATCATGTCCTTTTTTATTCACCATAACATTGAATGGTGATTCTTAAATATCAACAAAAGTTCAAATAAAAGATACCGAGAAACTTGCATGTGGCATGTTGATTTATTTGTCTACCGTTTCCGGGTCACGGGAGCAAGCAAGGTCAAACGGATTAAATAATAGTCACATTTTTATTTCATACTAGTTGTGATTACTGATACTATGTATTGACTTACGTTGTATGTGATAGGCGAAATATTTCAAAATTTACTGTAATTGTTTAGGTACTAAAAATTATCAGGAGACTACCCCTGTCTGTGACATCACATCCAGTGAGCTTTGCACTTACTGAAATAGTGCTGTCAGAATTCACGCACTTTTTTCTTTTTTCTCTCTCGTCACAGTAGTTGGAAAATAATGAATAAAACATCCTTCGATTTAGAAGATCGTCAACTTTCGCCTAGGCATATTTATAAAGGCAATGTAATATTTGTTGATATTGAAATAGCAAAAAGTTATTCATAGGTCGGGTGAAGCGCACCATGTTTTTATTATTGTATATCGTAAATATTCAACCAAAACGTTTGAAATTGGGATTAGTGAATATTTATAAGTCATTAATTGTTTCCTGCAAATTTTATAACATGACGCGTCAGATTAACCCGAATGTTCGTATTTCTGCAGCCGACATGATGACCTCGAAAATTAAGTTATTTTTCTGTTTAACATTTAGATAATAAATTTACTGAAATGGTTTATAATTTACCATCTCGCTGTTATTTAATGATAAAAAACAACAACTAATTTTTACTCTATTAAAATTAATATATCGGAGATATGATTATTGAAATCAATTTGCACAAATGTTACGATATAAAAAGGTTCCTAGCATGAAATGCAAACCACCTTCAACAAGTATTTGTCACAGAGTGACGAAATATCCCCCGCCATATACACCATAGTACCAAATATGAAGACAATCCAGCGTTTAGTTCTTGAGATATTGTGGCAACACCGTTTTCCAACTCCAAAAACAGATTTGCCTGCTGTGACCTTGAAAATGGGGTCAAGGTTACCAAATCTGACAGGTGTATGCGGTGTCTGTATATACACTATAGTTCCAAATATGAAGACAATCCAGATATTAGTTCTTGAGATATCGCGGCAACACCGTTTTCTAACTCCAAAAGCAGATTTGCCTGCTGTGACCTTGAAAATGGGGTCAAGGTCACCAAAACCGACTGGTGTCTGCGGTGTCTGTATATACACCATAGTTCCAAATATGAAGACAATCGAGAGGTTTAGTTCTTGAGATATCGCAGCAACACCGTTTTCCAACTCTAAAAGCAGATTTGCCTGCTGTGACCTTGAAAATGGGATCAAGGTCACCAAAACCGACTGGTGTCTGCGGAGTCTGTATATACACTATAGTTCCAAATATGAAGACAATCCAGTGTTTAGTTCTTGAGATATCGCGGCAACACCGTTTTCTAACTCCAAAAGCAGATTTGCCTGCTGTGACCTTGAAAATGGGGTCAAGGTCACCAAAACCGACTGGTGTCTGTGGTGTCTGTATATACACCATAGTTCCAAATATGAAGACAATCCAGTGTTTAGTTCATGAGATATCGCGGCAACACCGTTTTCCAACTCTAAAAGCAGATTTGTCTGCTGTGACCTTGAAAATGGGATCAAGGTCACCAAAACCGACTGGTGTCTGCGGAGTCTGTATATACACCATAGTTCCAAATATGAAGACAATCCAGTGTTCAGTTCTTGAGATATCGCGGCAACACCGTTTTCCAACTCTAAAAGCAGATTTGTCTGCTGTGACCTTGAAAATGGGATCAAGGTCACCAAAACCGACTGGTGTCTGCGGAGTCTGTATATACACCATAGTTCCAAATATGAAGACAATCCAGTGTTTAGTTCTTGAGATATCGCGGCAACAAACAGGTGGGACGGACATACGGACGGTCGTGAATACTATATCCCCCGCTTCGCGCTTTTGCGCGGCGGGGGATAATAACGCAATTCAGTTAAGTTCAAGAAAATTTACAAATTTTGTGTTCGATTTGGTCTTAACCTTGGTATGATGGAAAACATCGGGATATCTTTATGTAGTACAGTGTAGTTTTCTATCAGGAATATATGTGCAAAATATTTCTTCAATTGGCCATTGTTTAATGAGGCACCGACTGTTTGAAATCACCCACCCTCTTTAGAGCGCCTTATGCTAAAATTAATCCAGCAGGCAGGGGTAAGTAGTGTGAAAATAATTCAGCAGGCTAGAGGTTAAATAACCGATGACCATGATGAATATATTGTCAATGTATTTGTAAAGCAAAGAACTTTCACAGTGTGGTAAATATTGTATGCACTCCAGGACATAAACAGCATGATGACATCCGTATTTGTAAGGCTGAAACAAGTAGTTGAATAAATGTTGCTACTGACTTGTGACTACAGGAATACATAGTCAACTGTCTTTACATTGTACTGAAATAAGTAAGGAAAAAAACCATCACTGAATTGTAATACAGTCATGCCCCGCTTATACGGACTTCAGATATCCAGAAACCTCGGTTCCCGGACGATTTTCATTCAAAACGAAATAATTACTATATAAATTTACCCGTATATCCGGAAATTCAGTTTCCGGAACCGGACAGTCATTTTCATACACAAAAAACTGAAATGCACACAAAATTGTCTCACTTATCCGGACAATACACTTCCGCTGGTGGTAATCCTTTGATTCGTGAGAAGTCAATTAACCCAGTGACACTGAGTTACGTTTGAGACGAGCTTGTTTATTTTACATGTAATCCCCTTCGATAAATATGGCGTCTGTGGAGGTCAGAGGTCAAAGTTGTGTAAGTATGGCCTGTCAACCAGCGAAACGTAAGCGACACGCAGTTACAGCACGCGAAAAAAGTTAAATTTGTCTGTTTAAAGAAAAACACCCGTCAGCAAGTTTAGAAACCATCAGTAAGCATTATGGCACTGAATTTGGACATACCATAGGAAAATCGACAATTGGTGACAGTTCAAACTTCCATGACAGACTTTTTGAAACGTGTATGAATAAAGATTGAGTGGATGTATCTGTTTGCTCTGTCATCTGTCATGAGTTGCATAATTGAAGGGAAGTAACTCTTCCAGTAAGAAGCTGGTTTCAGTTATACGGAAATTCCTTTATACGGACGAATTGTGAAATGACGCAAGTGTCCGTATAAACGAGGCACGACTGTAAACTTAAAACATGTTGATCTCAATTGCAAAGTACAAAATTTAAAGTCTGAAAAGATTGACAGCTGTTACTCTGTTTAAGCATACACTATATCTCACAACCAGTTTTCCTAAGACCAATGTGTGAAGAAGCCCATTTCTGGTGTCTTTCCACTGCAATATTGCTGAAATATTGCTAAAAATGGCGAAAACCATATTCACTCACTAATTACTTGGAGAAAAATAAAGTATGAACGAGTGAGGCCAGTGTCTTTTTTTGCAGGGATTAATCTGGACCAGCTCAGAGACTGATATTTGGCACCAAGTCTGCAGAAAATGTCAGTCGCGATGTCAGTACAAATTCCCAAATTGGAAATACTTTTTTCTCAATTCATGTTATTACAGTTATCCTTAATGTTATAGTCTTGTCAAGGGGACTTTTTTTCACTAAATTCTAATAGCAAGAACAATATGGAGGTAGAAGCATTATTGTAATGAATGAAAAGTTAAACATGTAGAATTCTGAATTTTAAAAATCACAAACTTTAAAGATATGACAATTTATCTTCAGTCCACATGGAGACGTTGCAATCAACACCATACAACTTCTTAGTAATGCCTATCAAACAACTTATACCAATTTTGTAAAAAACAATGATTTTTTCTCTCCCCAAAAGTGCCTGTCAAGGACACCTTGTTTGGAATCCCAGATAAATCACTATTCTTTACCAAAGCAAATAACGCTGAAGTATTTGTGTTTGTTAGGTGTGATCTAGTTCACTGAACTTAACTCTGAAAAACAGCAAAATAACACAAACCAATTAATTACAATGGGCCATCGGTTGGGACACAGCAACTCAGTGTTCAAATTTGGATGACATACATAATCTATGCCTTACTGAATCCTATTTACATTTTTCTATTTGTTCCAAAGGACTGACCGTACATGTTCCCAAGCCACAGCAACGGAAATTCTATGGTAGGTAAACTGCAGCATTTGCTGATCACACATGAATTGTGGATCCATACCTTGGTGGTGGTGGTGGCCTTGCTGGGTCTCTGGGTTCTCTGTACGGGTCTCTATATCGGTCATCATAGGGGTCTCTAACTGGTGATCGATCTCGAGCAACAGGGGGACCTCTCACCAGTGGCTCTCGTTCACGTTCTCTTGGATAACTGTAAACATAATTGCAGCTGTTTTATTTCATCGCTTGTAAGGAGATATGACAATTAACATCAGACAGACTGAAAGGGAAACCAACAACACACAGTTAAAATATGTTCCAATTGTTTCAGATATGAGGAAGACTTTTCTGCTACCTTCCATTCATGTATTTGCAACTTACAAGTTACACATGCAATTATCTTACACGATTTGAAATAAAGCAATGTTTGATCTATGACTGGTTTGGTACCCTTGAGGTTTGTTGCTGTGGTATTGGTATTTTGGGACCCCATAAATCTTAACTTTTATACATTAGTAACCCCTTTACTTTCATGCTTAATTTTGACCACTGTTAAGTGTATGGCTACAGAGATCAATGTAGAAATAGGAAAGCAACCTCACCACTTCCCCCCCCCCCCCCCCCCCCCCCCCCCGAGTCCCTAAAACTTATCTTGCAACAAAACCCTTTCTAAAAGAAACACCTAAATATACATAAACTATCTTGAATTACCAATAAATCAAGAAAACCTAAATGCATTTCCGGTCTAACGACATTATTTGTGTGATTGAGCAAAACAATTCCATGGGGATCTGGAATTTTGTATTTCTCTGTCGGGTACAGACCAATATGAACAAGTCAAAGTCAAACTCATTGCCATGGAAACGGAAAAAACAATTCTAAACACTCCAAAGTAGCAAAAGGCACCATTTGACAACCTTGTCTTTGTATGTGCAAAGTGTCATGAAAGAATACCTATTAGCTTTAGAGATATCGTCCTGACAAACACACCACTATGAACAGAGCCAAATTTGTCGCCATGGAAACAGGATTTAATTTTTCTTTTTTAATTTCTCAATAGCAAAAGGCACCATTTCAGCCCCTGATTATAACATGTAACAAAATTGGATGAAGAATGTTAAATAGTTTTCTAGAAACGAAACCTACCTCTGTTTCATTTACTTCTAACCTTTTTTCCATGGAAACGGAACTTTAATTTTGAAAATTTCCTAAATAGCACTAGGCACCACTTCAGCCCTTGATTAATACATGTATCAGGTTTGGTTGAAAAGTCTTCACTGTTTTCAAGTTGTGCTCTGGAAACGAAATCCACCACCCCCTTTTGAGTCTCAGTCCAAACTGTTTCCATGGAAATTGAGAAAAATAAAAATGCCAAAAATAGGTAAATAACAGAAGGCACCACCATTATATGCTGGGGGGAATACAAATAAATTAAGTCTGTCATGAATTCTTCAGTGTCTATGGCACACAACTCTATCACTGTGTTAAATCTCACTTACACATCTTTGGTACATATTTTTGTGTGCTTTAATACTTTGATTTACAAGTATATGTCAATTTGTACCAATTCAAGGCTTTTCAAGCTAATTGGTGTTATTCAAGGCTTTTCAAGGTTGACGCTAAAAACTCAAGGCTTTTCAAGAGGGATCTTAAAATTCAAGGCTTTTTTAACCCTGTAAACAAACCATGCACTATATAAGCAATGCAGATGATGCAGTAGAATCTTAAAACCAGAAAGTTGTCTGCCAAGAGCTACCTTAAAGTTAAGTAAGTCAGGCTTAAAAAAATAAAAGAATTGGTTCTCAGTCAATGACACTTGAAAATATAGTGCAGGCGGGCAGTGTTTTTTTTGTGTTTTTGTGTTTTTGTTGTTGTTGTTCTTACTAGTATGCAACCAAAAAAACAGTAGTGTACCTTCAACCTGGAAAAGGGCCTCCCTACATAAATGTTTTCCTTGATGAAGAAAATACTGAAATACAATATTTGACTACCGTTGGACTACCAGTGTGTGCATAATACAAAATGGCAGCACATCGATAATCATCACTATTGTAATAAAACAGACTTTACCCTGCACCTTGATTAATAACATGAGACGAATGCTTTTCACATGCTTTTCAAATCCTGCAGTCGAACGAAATCTGCAGGTTGAAATCCATGTTGTTTACGAACAGGATGTCTAGTTCGTTGCGCAATTTTGATTGGATTATGCACAGACTCTTTAGTCCAGGCAAAATGTGATTCCAGAATTCCAGCCTAGTTATGTAAGGGTGGAAACTGGATTTTAATAGTCTGTTAACGCCCTTGCCTCGGGAAGATGGGTGACGAAAGGCTGTTCAATTTTACAAGTCATGACATGGTCTTTCTCTCACAGGCCTTGATTTAACTCCTTTTATTCCACATCACACTGTATTGTTTCACCTTAAGGTATCCCAATGTTTTCCTATTGTTCTTATTGTTCTGATATTTCTTGCATTTAGATTGTTCCAGAAGTTGGATAAAACACTCCTCCTCAGTTTTGGTTGTAAAACCTTCAGATGGGGCTTTTCCCTTGCTCGCGGTTTTACATTTTCAACCAAAACTGAGGAGGAGTGTTTTATCCTTAGCTGAGAAACATGTCCAATGCAATACATCTTTAAAACAACTTCTTTGAGTGGCATTTAGAAGTTGGAATGGTAACTAAGACAAAATTGTTATGGATGAGCAACTTCTTTATTACAATTGGGCGACGTTTCGGTGTAGATTCTAACACTGTTAACAAGCAAATGATAACGGTGTTAGAATCTACACCCAAACGTCGCCCAATTGTAATAAAGAAGTTGCTCATCCATAACAATTTTGTCTTAGTTATCTTTAAAACAGAAAGTCACATGTCCCAAGCTACCTCAATAAGAAAGTGATATGCATTTCGTGTCTAAATGAACATGAGCCTGAATTTGCTTGCTCTTACAAACACGTCATACCAACACTGAGGTAACTGTTCCAATGACCCTGCCTGACCTTCACAGAAGGATCTATCGAAGGCCCACATTGAGGATGATATGTACCAAACATAATAACCAATAATGCTGTGTCTATCTGTCCTTATTATGAGGGCAAACTGTATATAGAGACCAAATAATTATTTGGGAAATCAAAGCTTACAGAAAGCTTGTCACATCATAGTTGTCTTAAATTCCTGTCTTGTGATATATACATCTTGCATCAATGAAACATATATTACGTTGAAATAACTGAAATAATGTAATTTGCTGTTGCAACACTTGGCTACCAACTTCTGCAATACTGGTTGGTGAGGGCTGCTCACGTTCAGACTCTGTTCACAGATCATGCCAATCTCATTAAAATCAGGTCCTAGTTTCTGCTTCCGCTAATCAAAGTGAGAGAGTCAGTCAGTCAGTTGGGTTAAACGCCGCTTTTAACATTATTCCAGTTATATCACAGCATGTCAGCCCTAAGTGATGCAGGTCTCAGACGTTTACCACTTCGGCGAAAACCACGAACACGGGTATCGTGCTGACAAACCTAGAAAAATAATCAGGGTCAAGAGGGATTTGGACCCACAATCATCGGTTTCTGGACGCTAAACAAAGATCTGAGGATATCCCATAATAGGTCACGTAAGAACGACTTTTTCGCGAAATATGACCAACCAATGAAATGACTAACTAAAAAATATTTTGACAAAGTTCTCAATTCCAAGTTTGAAAATTGAACAAAAAATGCATTCTGGGTTATCTGATAGATAGCCGAGACTGTATGGCACTACTTCTCACAGTCTTCTGTTTTAAATGTCTCTGAAGCGAGAGAAAGATGATGATTTTGACGGAAATTTTCAAACAGCCCCAACTGTCGTCTGGAATACTGTGCTAACCTTTTCGAGGTGGCATGATTAGAAAACATGTTCCGACTGCCAATTTTTCCCCATCTGGTAAGCAATGCTCTAATTGGCTGAATGAAAGGGCTTTCTGTGACCTGTAATGGGATGTCCTGAGATCTTTAATAATCAATCTCATTAAAATCAGGTCTTGGTTCTCGCTATCGCTAAACAAAGATCTGAGGACATCCCATTACGGTCACGTCAGAACGACCTTTCATCCGACCAATCAAAGCGTCGCTTACCAGATCATGAAAGTGACAGTCGGAATGTGTTTTCTTATCATGCAACCTCGAAAACGTTAACACGGGGTATTCCGAACGACAGTTAAGGCCGTACGACTGATTCCATCAAAATTATCGTCTTATCTCTCGTTTCCGTGGGATAAACATTTGAACAGAGGAGGCGTTGCACAGTGTGTGGGAAGCACTGCCATACAATCTCAACCATATATTAGACATTCCGGAATGCTCGTTTGTTCAGTTTTCAAATTTTAATCAAGAACTGTGTCAACATATTTTTCAAGCGTAGTCTGAAATGGAAGTCGCCAGGTTGAAACGTGTGTCGTAAAGCTTGAGAAAGCTGCTTTCTAATTGGTTGATGTCAACTTCTTGTTGGTCATTTTAGTGTTCGGTCAAAATTCGCGAAAAGTCGTTCTGACGTGACCCGTAATGGGATGTCCTCAGATCTTTGGTTTAGCGGCAGCGAGAACTTAGATCTGATTTTAATGAGATTGTTTAATAATCAAATTGCATGCAAGTTATTATGACACGTTTCAGCACAGTTTGTTCCCTGTTTACATAGTACCACATTGTTAACAGAACCCTGCAGTACATGACCTAACACTCACCTTGCTGGATGATCTGCAAATGGGGGTGGAGAACGCCTGCGCTCCCGAACCATGACACGTTCTCTCCGGCCCTCTGCTGCCATCTTCACGTCTGAAACATTGCAATTAGTCATTAATTTCTTAATTTCTCTCAAACAAAATGATAAGGGAAAATAACTTAACTGCAAGGTTTCAGTTATCAAAGCCTGTCAACTTTCGCTCCCAACCTGATAAGTTTAACAGTGACACATTTTTCTTTCAATGTGTAAAAAGGAACCAAACAATTATGTTTTCCCCTTATCATACTAAAAACATGTATAAATATGCAATATTCAAACTGCTTGGATGTAATGGTAAGGATTAAACAAAGACGTGAACATACAAGAGGGTATTGAGAAATTCCAGCAGTTCGTATTTTTTCGAAAGTAGTTAGCGGTAGGTATAGTATTCAAACAAGAGCGATACCAAAGAATAAACGTGTAGCTTGACAAAGCATAATAAATGTCTACTGTAGAACAGTCTTTCATATATTTGGCAAAATTCTCATTAAAAATAGGGTTGACTGATTACAAAGAGTTTGTCTTCTATGTGGAAACAAAAAAAGTTGAATTTCCTATGGCACTGTTTTTTTCAAGATTTCTGGTTTCTGCGTAGTCTGCTTAAACACCTGTGTGTACTATGATGATGTAAATTTGTTGTGACCATTTCTCATCTCAGACATTTTACATTCACAATTCATTCCAATATTATTGATAATATCGGCTGTGTAATACCCACTTAGAATTACTATGTTGTGGGCAAATGAGAATCAATAAAATACTGGTATAAACACTGTCCACAAATCTGCGAAGTGGGAAATCTGTGGACACATATCAGTACCTTTTTTATCTAGTTATGCAATAAAATCTGTATGTAACAAGTAATATTAAGGCCATAATTTCTCAACAAATATAGGCTAGTTATTTCAGTTGTAGTTTTCCATATCAATTGTTTTAATGATTCCATATTTTACAAATAAGATGAATGAAATTAATTTTTCTATATTCATCTTCCCGAGGCAAGGAAGTTAACTACCCTTAAAAGTCCAGTTTCGACCCTTGCCGAACTAGGCTGGAATGGGCTCAATCGTAGCGTCACCAGTGCCTATTACGAATAATATCCCTTCTATGTCCCTCATACTGACCAATCAGAATCTGCATATCATATTACTTGCATTTGCTTAAAACAAATTAATGACGCCCAGTCAAGACGATTAGAGTCATAATAATGATCTATATTGTAATAAAACTGGTCTTACCTAATGAAGTGCATGAAATTACATGAGGACCTTGATTAAATTTTTTTAAATATGTGATTCGGAAATAATGCAATCAACCGAAATCGGCATGGCAGTTTATTTATCAGATGTCGATTTCCTTACAGGACTCTTTGGTCCAGACAAAATTTAACTCCATAATTCCAGCACTGGACTGTTAAAATCAGTTAACTCCCTTGACTCGGGAAGATGTTCCATAAAATGCTTTATTTTTGTGTGTACTTTATCATAATTTGTAGTACATTACTGCATCTCAAAACAAGCTTTTTGGAACAAATAACCTTGATATTTGACTATTTTGAATATTAATCTATGGCATGCGTAGACCTAATTGAAAGAGCAACCTCATAACAATCATCATTAAAACATGTTATAAATAGTGCCTTGGCACTGTTGCTCACCAGGCACATTGAAAGTGAGCCAAATGTAAATATACACGCTTCAATTTGAGCTACTAGCCCGAAGCCTTTGTAATGACATTCTGTTTATTCTTAATACCCAACTAATCATAACATAAAATCCACTGAAAAAGATGCAGAGAGCCACTATTGGGCAGGGAGGTATTTGGCACACACTGAATAAGCCAACATTGTGAAATCTTTAGCCGTCAAAAGAAAGGAGCGTGTGGCTGTTAAATGTGGTCTCATTGATTTGAGAAGGGCAGAATATTCTCGTGCAGTATTTTTATTATTTCAAAGTAAACATTTGTGTAAAGTATCCCTATATTTGGCAAAATCAGTTTACGAGATCGTGAAACTTGGAAAGTGAAATCCAAATGTTTTTTTTAATCATGAAACCGTGAAAAGGCATTCCAAATGGCAGTTTCGGGCTTTATGACTGATTCCGAATGCATTACATCCCCTCTGTCCCTCCCCTCGTTCTGACTCAACCTGTAATGATCACTAACGGGATGTCCTCAGATGTTTTCGTAGCAGTAGTGAGCTCTGATATCTGATCATACCATGTTATTGTGAGACTCATGAAACTATCGAGGGACTAGTTGTTTCTTCCACAAAAATCTAGTTATTTTACATAAACAACTAGTCTGAAACCAGCTGCTGGCTACTTGGTTGTAGCCATGACAGACAACATGCCATGCCAAAGGATCACTTCGACCTGTGGTCCTGGTGAGCTAAAAAAAGCCCCAAAGAATCAATGAGTTATGGATCTTTTTGACATAATTATGTTTATTTCTGGAAAAATAGGTATCTGATATTCTAAATCTAGCATATCTAGATATTTGTTAACATTTGTATGCTCATACTGTATAACTCCTTAAAGCATTTACTGCTTGTTCTTGACAGAAAGAAGGGCTGTGTGAGGTCTTGCTGAACAAGAAGTTGTTCCAACTGGTTTTGAGGCTTATCCCATCACGCAGCTCCCATATGACAGCGGAAGTGATGACATCAAGTATCATCACATTACTGCTAGATCGTAACATCTGAAGACATCGTGGGGAGGCAGTTCTGCGACAGGTGGGCCACTTTAGAAGAAGTAATGTAGGATAAGTATACAAATATAAAAAATATTTCTTGACTTTACTAGATTTTTTAACTTATCCTGCATTACTCCTTAATGCATTTTTATCAGACAGAGGGCATACATTCAGATGCGGTCCTCATTGACAAACTCTCCATTAGTTCACAGCAGTCGTTGAGCACATCACTTGCGTAGATCTGTAACTGCTTTAGTCAATCCTGTCCATGGATGGTACAAGAGTATGAGGACATCCTGGTAAAAAGCATCAAGAGAAATAAGCGTGTGCTAAAGTCTAGAAACTGATTTACCAACTGATCCTTTCCTTTACAAAAGGTTCAGTAGGAACGCCTTCTGTCATCATAAAGGCCTCGGGTTGATGTTCAATGTGCCATAGCAATGGTCTTAACTGCCCGTGCTGAATAGCCTCTTGTGCCTAGAAGAGTCAGGTGCTGGTCGAAACCTGCATGGCGTTGGATGTGGTGACCTGCTGTGCAGATGGATGAGGTAGTGAAAGGCTTCCTGCAAGACTTCCGAGATCTACAAACCACCCTCTCGCCGGTCACCAAGGCACAATCACAATGAGAGTAACGCTCCTGATTGCCCTGATCTTCTGCATCATCCTGGTAAGGATCTTCTGTATCACCCTGGGAAGAAGTACTGGTAGCAGAAAAGCGTACACTCTTAGCCCTTCCTGCGGGTCTGGTATCGGAGAGACAAGAGGTGCAATCAGTGGTGACAAGGGCAATGATGGGATGACCAAGGCTACACTGTCTGGCCTGGATTGCTGCCATACGCGATCTACAAGATGCAAGGAATAGAGTGAGAGTGAGTCATCCCCTGATGGTGCAGGCACCAGACCACCGTGAGATGGAGAGTTGAGTGTACCAGAGGTGTTCCTGCCAAGTTGTTGATGGTCCTCTATTTGTGCTTCTCATCCTGTTGAGGAGTCTATGCACACGTGGTATGTTGGGAGATAACTCTGTTATGGAGACACTTCCTAAAACGTTCAACTCTACCATTCACCAGCTGAAAAGACTCCGGAGGTGAGGTGGTTGAGCAACAGATAGGCCAAGGGTCTTGACCTCTTATGTTAGGCACCAGGAACTGTTGGATTGGACGCAAATGTAGTTGACCTCAGCTTGTCACATTCTGGGCTGATGTGAGCAATCCCAGGAGCCCTTGCCACTGACAAAATGTCAGTCGCTGTTGAAGAGCGGGTAGCAGAGATTTGCCTGTCTACAAGACTGTAAAGTTGAAAAGTCGTGCTTTGACAGTACATGGAAAAGTGTCAGCGAACTAATGCCAAATCCCATGTGGACGAAATAAACCTGCCCCTCAACCGAAAGCAGAGGCTTCGACAAAACAGTTTACCTAATTCCGGTCGGAGAGGTTTACAGTCAGAGAATTCTTGACATGTGACATGTAAATAACCCTGTGCAGTAATCTGGAATCCCGCATTTTGTCAGAGACAAGGTTCAAGCTCCACACACGGACAATCCCTTGTGAACTGTGTGGTTGACAGACAAGGGGTGTTTCCAAGTTCTGTGTAGAACGAGTGACGTGGCCGGTGTAAGGGCAAGTTGATCACCATGATAAGTGTGACATCTGGTCCTAACTTGTGAACAAGGATCCTGTGGTGGGTACCTGGTAGCATAAGCAATTCAGTCAAATTGGTCGTGAATTTGATATGATCTTCAACTTTTGGTGCAGATCATGTCTACCAGAAGGCACAGAAAAGTAATTCTTTGAGTACTTCACTGTGGAATTGTTGAGCCAACATAGACAGGGAGAATTGGAAGGAACTTTCACAGAACCCTCACCATAAGGTCAGGCGCTGCCAAGGACTTGAGGAAAATGTTGGAGCTCTGTTGTATAAAAGCCAATTGTGTGTCCAGCAACCACTATGATCCCGTGCAGGGTTGTAGGGATCTGGGGGATCCAATCTGGTAGACTCATAAGCCTGTAGAATGACAGCACGTAACCACAAGGAGATCATGTTTCGGCTAACTTTTGTCTGCGAGGTCCTCCCATCCCAGGTGTGTGGTATGTCCACCACCTCCAAAGCATGGATGGGGAAATTGTCCTTCCTCAACCCAGGAATCTTCAACGCTGATGATAGAGATAATTTCGCATATTCTCCATCCTATTCTGACACCAGATCCTTCAGCATCTGGTCTGTTGGAATGGGGGCAGCCTTGGACCAATAGTGTCTCGTTTATTCACACCCAGGCCAGCGTCTGCTGGATCATGAACGTTTTGTTTTTGTTTTTGTATGTGTTAGTACCGACTAATGCTGATTTTCATAGTGCTAGCCAACTGAGATACCATGCAGCAGTTTAACATGAATACCCCACTCAGACTCAGTATACCGACTCTGAGCCGACCAGTCCTTGTTTCAACCCCTTAATGCAGAGCGCCAGGCTGTGTAACAACAAGTACCATCTTTCTGTATGATGCGTCCAGGGATTGAACCCAGGACCTTCCGCTCGTTGGGCGGATGCCCTACCACGGAGACGGTCTGCATTAAAAAAAATACAAACGCATGACACGAAAAAAGGATCCACAAAGTGAATTCAAATGGCAAGTTGGAACAATAATATGCCTGATACTTACCATGACAAATATGACACAGTATACTGACTCCGAGCCGACCAGTCCTTGTTTTAGCTCCTTAATGCCGAGCGCCATACAGGGTAACAACAAGTACCATCTTTTAACGTCTTTTGGCATGACGCAGTCGGGGATCGAACCCCGGACCTTCCGCTCTCCGGGCGGACGCTCTACCACTAGACCATGGAGGCGGTCTCTGAGTGACAGCAGTAATGTGATGATACGTGACATAATCACTTCCGTGGTCATGTGGGAGCTGTGTTATGGGATTAGCCACACAACCAGTTGGAACAACTTCTTCAGCAAGACCTCACACAGCTCTTTTTTCTGTCAAGAACAAGCAGTAAATGCATAAAGCATGTTGCAGTAAAACATATGTAACATAAGAGAGAAAGAATTCAAAGAACGGCAATCTTGTGGCTTACCTCAAAAATCTTCTTGCAAAAAACAAAATTTCCTCATATTCTTAAGCGCAATATGTGTAAGGCGTGTTTGGTCGTTTAATGATAAATCAGAAAAGCAACATTCCATGCAAGTCCACTCTCTCGCTGTGATATACATACACACTAATGCATGCCCACACACATACACACATTCTCACATACAACAGCATACACCGACGCACAGGTGTAAGAATTTTTTTTTACAAAGGCAATTATCAGTGATTGTTTAAAAACAAAGTGTAAGGAATAAACCAACAACAAATTTTTTTGGTACCTTTTTTTATTGTAAAGATAATACATCGAGACATGGTCAATGACTGCTCTTTCATGACGGAGGCTATTGTGGTCACTGTTATTAATGTTTTCAAGAACATATCACTTTACGTTATTATCGCAATACATTGGACATTCCATGTCACCTTTTAAACAACACATATATCTGAAATAAATATATGCATTACCATGATGACGCACAGAAACATAATAATGTAGATTATGATCAACCAATGCTGTCCACAAAAGTTAAGTCAGAGAATGGTTCACATTATTGTTTAAGCATTAAAACCTCTGCAAAATATTCTTCATGCATGCTAATCCGCTATTTTGTGGTATTAATAGATTTCTACAAAAGCTTTAGCAAATTTAGAGAATTTCTTTTGAAAATAAAATGCCAATATTCCAAATTTTAGAGTTATTGCAAATGAAGGCGATGAGATGCATAGCAACATCAGAGACAAACATAGAGAAACATCACCTACCGACTAAGGACCCTTTAATTAATGATCTCTGCTCTTTTTCAACAGCATTTCTGGCATCGGCTTCGTTTACAAATTGGACAAATCCATAACCCCTTGGATGCACAGATGCATCTGAAAATGGACATTGGTGATTGAAGATCTGTTATAAAAACTCCATGTTGTGTGACTTGAGCTCACATGCATAATTCATAACTTCCACAAGTAAATACAAAGTTTATACATCACATAATATCAACTTTGTATCTACATCATAACTTAAATAAGTCAACAATACTCAACATCATATCCAGCAAATCTAAAATATGTCCGCCGTGATATTGCTGGAATATTGCTGAAGCGGCGTAAAACCAAACTCACTCACTCACTAAAATATGTCAATTTATTTGTCTATCAAAAATGTTAAACGTCAATCCTACTTTCCAGCATGAATTTGAAAAAGAAACACGACTGAACATGTCAAAAGAGAAACATTGATCAATAGATAAATGTAGTATAACATTGATGTTACTTTCCAAATCATCTCACCAAGAATATTCCCATATGGAAGAAAATGTTTCTCTAATTCTTCTCTAGTTATTCTGTCAGATGGCAGATGTCCAACAAAGATCCTTGCATTCAAATACTTGGGGTCATCACTAGATATAGGTCTCTCTGGCACTGGACTAACTGAATTTTTACGTTGGCGACTGGACTCTCTACTCTTGGATCTTTGACCTCGAGAAGTATGTCCTCTGTGATGTCGAGGGCTTTTGCTGCGGGACCTGTTGCGCTTATTCCGGCTCCGGGATTTGCTGTTTGATGAGTTGGAGGAGGAGCTACTGCTGCTCCTCCGGCGTCGGTAAGGGCTTCTTGGCATCGAGAATAATGCTGCAACTGCTATGGACAAATGTCGGCTAAACACAAAGCATACAATCATTATTACTGGTCCACATTATTGAAGACTGTTGACATGCTACATTTCTGTTCATAAAACTACTGAACACCACTTAGATCAATAGCACAAATTTTTTCCATCACAGTAGTTTCCGATGACCGTGGTATATGCTGCTGTGACACATACAGGTTTTATATGCCTCAATACTATATTACATTAAATGAACCATTTCAGCATTTGATCATTTCGAAGTTCAATTTGAACTTGATGGTGGATCAATGCCTTACAGCAAAACATGGCAAAGACATCTGAGTGTTCTACGACAACTATTTGTAACACGCACACGTTAGCACACAAACACAAGGTGTAATGATACGGTAGGATTTCTATACAAATGTATTACGATATTATGGGTGCAATATATTTAGAGATCAAAGAAGGGATATGACAGGGCAGAATTACATAGCCTAGGGGCAATGTAAATGTTAGGCTATTGATAGCCAACTCGGAATTCTAGAGAATCCGAGTAAGCTGTTTGTTGAACAATTCTTGTTACTATTCAGGTGTTTTTACACCAATATAACTTGTAATGTACAGGGGTTGTGAATAGATGTATTGTACAGTGGGCATTGTTTTGCAATATAATACCGTATTGCTGTATCATAACACCACTAACATAAACATACACATTAAAACTAATGAATGAATAGAGACAATTATTACCTATAACATTGTGTTAATGTACACAAAGGTCATCTGACCTGTGCACTAAAATTTGACCCATTCCCTACTTCTCATGCTCATACATAAATGATTGAAATTAAGAGAGTTCAAAGTCCATGTATGCTGTGCAAAGACATGTAAAAATATAAAATTTGTAAAAAAAACCCAACAATCTGGAGATATCCATCATGCTCATATAAGAATGACGGGTTAACAGCTAACATGAGAGAAGATCAACTGTGGAGGAAAGCAAATAACAGGATTAAGAATACTAGAAAAATTCATGTAATGATAAATATCAAAATCACTTTTGTATATCAAATGTACTATGGACCATATTAAATTACAATTGAACTTTTGTACTGAAATAGATATGTCTTCTTGTATAAACTGTTTTGAAAGATGCTCATGGAATGTTGTAATTAACTGTACATGATATATAATGATTACACATTATTTCGAGCCCATATGAATATTTTAAGTTGCCTAAGAATGTCATAAAATTTCTGTGTGAAACCAGAAGACAAAAGTCTGAAATTATTACATCAATTCATTAAAATGACATCCTTCAGTGCATGCACTACATACTAAGCAGGATCACTGTCCAATTGGTCAGTCGTTGTAATCAGCAGTTTGAAAATTATCACCCACACCAAGTAGAAGTAGTTTGTGATTAGAATTAAAAAATAAATAAATTACTGCTGAGGTCCTGAAGTGCTTACCATAAATGGTTTGATATAGAACAGTGCAAATGTTTCATTGTAGCATTCTATATTCAGGCATACAAATTGGAAGTAGCCTTCATCAAAGTTTGTTTGACTGATTGTGCTAACGTTGAAGGTATCTCAAGGTCTATCAGAATGTTTCAGGTAACTTTACATTGTTAGTGTTTGGATGCGAACGTCCTTTATTTGTGTACACTATTTCCAAATAGATCTGTAAATGCCAATTTCTACATAAATCAAAGAGTTGACATCAATATACCACTGTAAGGATCTCCTTGTTCATAACAACCACCAACTTCAACATGGTGGCAGAATGGCGAGACAACTACAAGTCTGCAAGGACTGCAAAAATGGAGTTTCCTTACATAAACCATTTGTCCAAAATGAGTTTATGTCAACTCTTCAAACTTGATGTGGCCTCGCTTCCCTTCTGCAGATTGACACCATAAATTCGCATAATCATCATACTCCAAATTCACTTTAGCAAGTAAACCTTTAATCAAAGGTTAAAGGTTAAATTGTAGGTATATGTAATAAACAAACCTCAAATAAAGTTTTCTCCCTCAAAATTTATCTGAACAAGCTCTCAACACACGAAATTAGGAGACGTTGCTGTTAAGATCTGATGTGTTCCCCATGCTGCACGCGACTGCTGTTTTGAAAGCACTTTTCTTGTAGATATTATCGCTGTGTAAATGCAAATTCCAGGAATAGGGAAACAAATTTCAAACCGCGGTAAAATTATCAAATTGAAAATAAATTCTTCCAAAAATGCACCGCCATGTTGAAAAGTGCACGCCGATCTGCTGGCAAATCAATCGTAGAAAAGAGGCGATAGCAAAGACCACGGGGGGGATCTGGCACCCATATTGCTATTGCTTACCCATAACCTTAATTGCTAAGGGGGACAAAATATTTAATTCCACAATTCTCACCATAAAATGACAAATTGATTGGCTTTCCTTCTTCGCCCGAACGACTCCTCGCGTTTCACAGTCCTGTTTGCAACATAGCATCTGATTGGTTAAAAATCACAAATCAGCCAATCACAGATAAAGTAACATAACGTAAACAGATCATCATGGCAGAAGGCCATGTATCGTGTACATAAAGAGTACATATTCCACAATGTACACGATATCGTGTAAATAACAGACAATTTATCACAATATCCACGATATCGTGTAAATAACAGACAATTTATCACAATATGCACGATATCGTGTAAATAACAGACAATTTATCCCAATATGCCCGATATCGTATAAATAACAGACAATTTATCACAATATGCACGTGTTAATCAGGTTAATAACAGAACCATAATATGCACGATATATCGTGTAAATAATGAAACATTTACCATAATATGCACGATATCGTGGGAATAACAGCACACGATACTCACACGTTATGGTATCACGGGTTATATGATTGGATCTATCAGCAGCGATTACGAACATTATATCAACTCGCTATATATATATGTTTGCGGTTTATAGGCCTAATATCTACACAGATCAACACATCGATCTCGGCATTTGCGCAACAGTTAGAACCGACAACACTGGTTTTTAATGATACTCGTTGATAAAATGGAATATGATAAATATTAAAAGCAATCATCTACTAGTAGATATATCTATATCTATATACATATCTATATACATATACATACAAATACATATTTAATCATTTACACATCTTATTTACTGGGTATATTTTACATTATATTAAATGATAATTTATATGCCTCGTTAAAATGTAGACATTAATTGCGCAAAAAGTCGTTTTTGCTTTTTCAACGGCGATAGATGTGTGACAACCCTGTCATATATTCCTCAGTACGCAATTTGTAGCGATCCCATAATGACAATAACCTACACTACTGTGTACGTATGCTAAGAAATAAATACCTAAATAACATATCAGAGTTGCCCTATTCAATTCTAATAAGAACGGTTTATGTATTCATATATCTGATGACTGATTATTGGTTTAAAGTTCCAAATACAAATTTTAATATTGTTCTCAACTGAAATTTTTACATATTAAATCAAAATGCGATATTTTCGCATGCAAATTATGATCAGTCGTTAAACATTTTGTCCATCTTTGGTGTTTAAATGATTAATGTTATTTTTTTGTTTAAAAGACATGTAATGTTGCTTCCGTTGAATCTATAAATGGTAGGGGTTAATTACAGACACATTTGCATGTATATGAATATTTTACGTCCGTTTCAGTCACTATTTGTCACATTCTTTTTGTCAAATAAAGATGTTTGTGACTGGGGGATCCTAACATGTTTTTTGGTAACGAGGGTGGGTGCCGATGGGGGTAGGGGGTGTAACTAGAATTGTGTCCCAGACGATAACATATATACATGTATGTAAAAGGTTTGCTGTCTTTGTGTTGGTGTCGGTGTACAATATTTTCATATTATTTCTTATTCATACTGAATTACACAAGTTTTCGGTCAACACACTGGTGCACTAATACATCTTAACTAACGAGCTTACCATGTCATCATGTTCTGACGGAGAAAAACTGTCAGTTTAAGACGATTGGCATAGTATATATTAACAAAATTAAGAAAAAGAAAAATCACACAAGACAGATATATTAACGAAGGAATTATTTGTTATGGATATGTAAGAAGTGATTCGTTGAAATGGTTCAATGAGTATTTTATAATTGCGTTAATCCAAACACGTATACACAATCAACAATCTTTGAAAATATCTGTTTTTGACAAGCTGAAGAAACTCCCCAAGTACTTCAGTAAATCGTTCACACGTCTTCAAACTGCATGCAACATATAATTCAACAAGTGCTTCCTGTGCCTATGCTGGAAGTAAGCGTGTTTGTCACTGGAAGCAAGCGTGTCTGTGATTCTCTAAAAAAAACCTTTTTGTTGGTTGGTAGACACAGGTGTTTGGTTGATCGTCAACTGATATGACATTAAGTTATATGTTGTTTATTATGACGATATTTCGACAGAATTCTCACAGCTGAACTATTTGTAAAAATTCAGCGTTAGTTTCGAGGATTAACAAATGACCTTTACAGAGTCAATTGTTTTATACTGAAAATAGTAACAATTCGTGCTAATAAAATCCATATACGAAAAGTAATCGAAAGATTTTTAGGGCTACTTGAGTGTGCAGGGTGACTGATTGGTAGTCAGCTGATACTTGTTATGGTGTATTGTTTGTTGTTGAATTCTGCTATTTCAACCTGCCGTACTTAGCGGATGCAACCAACCATTTCAGTTTCAACGACAAACTGTAATAACCAGACTGCCTGTTAACTGACATCACAATTTTGCAATCTGTCATCATTTATATTGTTTAAGAAGATCATAAGTGTATTCGAATTATTTTTGGAAAATATTTCCGGTATTCGTCTTTTAATATGCCAAAATATTGATGATGAAAAATGTGAATACATCGAGAGATTGAATAATGGGTTTATGTAAATAACGACACTTGGTCATTATTGGGGAATATACAATGTAGCGTAGCGCAACTGAGACCGGGAACCAGGTTTGTTGTGTAGGAAATTAATAGACCAATCAGCTTTCGCGTCTCACGGCGGAGAAGGGAGTTTTCCAGTCGTGTATATTGCACGGCATTGGTCCACTATATGCACGATATCGTGTATACAGACGGTCTGATGGCAGAACAAACGGAAGGTAACAATATTTTGGAGAATAAACGAAGAACGTTCTTCTGAAAATAGTACATGGATATGTTTTTATAGCTTTGGGCCATATTGTAAAAATTGCAATCAAACTATTAACTTCAAATGTATATTTATGCATGTGTAATCTTCAAAAATGTCCCCGAAGGGCAGTGTCAATGTTTTCTTGGTAAAGGATAACTCGAAGACTTATGTTTACACCACCACAAGCGCCACAGGCAACAGTGCATGTTACCGGAAACACGTTTTTTTTCACCCCAATCTAGTAGCAGTAATGATAATGTTACAGCCCTGAACAATAATATATAGTAAATGGGTCGATGTAATGGTGGAAAAAATATCACCCGGCCATATAAGATAATGGGAGATTCCTTTTATTCCTTTTATTGTTGCAAAGTATGCAGACCAGAAATGTACCACTCTGTCAGTCTGTGCGGTTCCTTTCTCCTTTGATAGTCTTGTTATCAAGGCTTCATGTGCAAACACTGTTGTCAATGGATATGATGGAGCACCTTAAGAATACAGTACCACAACTTCTTGTGAGAACGATATCTGCCGTAGGTCACATGTCTCAAAGACAAGCAACCAGTTTTTGTGACAATCTGTCTGACACGAACTCGCAACCTTCGGATTGTTTGTCCGACAGGTACCCGACTGAACTATGTCCACACTGAGAAACTAGAGAAAATTTACCTAGTCATGCCTACACCGTTTCAGAACTGAACGAAAAGGTGATGGACACTTACGAAGGTTACGGGTAGGCATGGTGTCCCGTGACTTTCATCCACAGACACTTACGAGTGATCCTGATGCCATTGGCACACTCGTCCCGTAATCTACAAGATACCAAGTGTTGAGGAATGAGCTGATATGGTGCAAACTGAAAACGGCTCCATGCATCACACGTCAAACTCTGGGGTAACATGGTATTTAATGATTTTTGTGCAGAAAAGTGTGGTAGGGAACACTGTAAGGATAATGGGGATAATAGTAAGGAAGGAGGGAAGAATAACCATGGCTAGTGACGACATGAGGGTGAGTTTGCTTTTGAATCAGTACTGAAAAAATGTAGCGGGTGAAAGTGGCTTGTGTGAATGTTCCAGGAGTTTCCAGCAGCCAAAATATTTGACACTAAACCATTTCATCCTTTTTTCCTCACATTTTTGTGTGAAAAATATTAGGTCCTGCTATAGAATCTATAATAGCCACTAAACGTGTACCTAACCCTAATGATCATAAAGCTAGGGTTGATTGATCGTAAAGGGGATCCAAGGGCTAAGGACCGAGTTCGGGTAATCTATTAGCTACAAAACAGGTACCTAACCCTTATGATAGTAAAGGGGATCCAAGGGCTGAGGATAGAGTTCGGGGTAACCTACCCTAACACCAGAGACATTTGGATGTGTTCAGTGCCAATATAATATACCTAATAAACTGCATTCCGGTGCATAATAATGAAAATTAATGAATCGAAATAATAATGTATCGATATTAGTTCCCATTTATAATCATTTCAGCCTTAGAATTACGAAAAAGACGAAATAACAAATATATTGAAAATAAAAGTGCTTTCATAAGCGCTTGCTATAAAATGCGCCGCTACAGATTATATTTAGTAAACAAATATTCGAAACTCTCAACATCACTGGGCGTATTCAATAACATTTGTGTGTAGAGATGATAGATCACTGGGAGGAGCTTATGCACACTCAATGACCGCCGACGTCACAGAGCATTGTTTTGCCGGTGTGACTGGCAACAAAATACCACAAATTACGTCATAGGGTATTGACATGTGTTTGAAAAGTTTGTGGTTCTGTATTCTAAGGGTAGGCTGATATGATTCACATAAAGCATGATTGAATGTTTGGTATCTCTGCACATTGACAAGGTTTTCGTCGTCAAATGCTACTAGCCTACATATTAGCTCTCCACTGATCAGGTTAGAATACATTTGGAGTATGCCACACTTGTAAGAGCTGACTAATATCATGTCTTGAAGTAAGAGCTTGGTCCCTGCATGTACCTTCTTTATTCATCCTCTTTGGTTGTGTCAAACTTCGGATAACTGGAATGATTTACATAGGTCCTCTCAACTTCGACACAACAGTGTATCATTGTGTGTCACCTTACCCTGACTGCATGGGATGTTGCTCATAATATCAACCACTGGTTCTGTTTCAGTCTTGATTATTACAGGTTGCTATGATAGAGCTGGATATTATGCTGATTGATTATGGCACTATACTAAACACTGTGTCTGATAAACCACGTTCTGGCCAACTAATGTCAATTGAAGTCCCAAGAGATGTTTTGAAAATTTGATAAATTGTAGCATGAGAGAGTCAGTTTAAGGAAACAATGTATAAGCATGTCTAACAAATGTATGTTAAATATTTTGCCTGAATAAAAAATTTCCATTCGCTATATTAACATAATTGAAAGTGGATTAATAATTTTGAATACAATTTTGGAACATTTTGTATATTTTGAAGTATTTATAATTACATGTAATTTCTGTGTATTTGACTCAATAATTTCCTCAAATACTGCATTTTTGATGACTGAGGCGATAAACATGATAAATTACTGACTACAATATTAAGTTTATCCATCTAACCTGAGGGCGGTCGGGTAGCCTAGTGGTTCAAGCGTTCGCTCGTCACGCCGAAGACCCGGGTTCGATTCCCGACATGGGTACAATGTGTGAAGCCCATTTCTGGTGTCCCCAGCCGTGATATTGCTGGAATATTGCTAAAAGCGGCATAAAACCATACTCACTCACTCACCCATCTAACCTGAGCCTTCAGGTTTGCCTGCACTGGATCATGGCTCATGTGGATTCTAATAATGCCAGGGTTAGAAACTAACAGTTTTCGTCTACTAGTTCTTATAATGATAACATATAGCAAAACCCTTAAAAAGGGCAAATTTCTACTAGTCCTTATGATACCTTTACCATTGGGCAGTTTGGCAAGGACTTTCGGACTAGTGCCAATTTCTAACGCTGTAATGCATTCTTTGTACTTTCTTAGATGACACTCACTGCATGGACTATGTAAATGCATAAATTGATAGAAAAAACAACAGTAAGATCATAACTGTATTTGTGTAAAGAAAGTCATGACTCCCAAATATTGAAAATTATCCCACCCACCCAAACTTGTGTCAGATTTAATATATTGCCCTAGCTCAAGAATTCTGACACTTGTATTGTAAAATCAATATGACACATATATAATAATCTCTATAAATGAGCTGGTGTTTTCAAGAAGTGTCGACTTTGTGTTTTAGATTTAAAGGCGTTTGAGAGGAGGCTGACAGAAGTCATAGATAAGCTTCAGCCCGCAGCAAGGTTCTGGAGAAGTAAGTACAGTCTGAGATTGGAGTAATGATGTCGACAGCGATATATGAGAGTGGCTGAAAAGTTCAGAGCCAAACTACAAAGAATGTACAGTACACCCTTAACAGTTCACATGTGTTATGGACAGTACTTTCAAAGCTTACAGGCTGCAAATGAACCAAATACGCAATCAGGAGTTCAAGAGGGGAAGAAAGCCTCGTAGATGATTCAAGGTCAGGAAGACCAACAACTGCCACCACTAAGGTTACTGTTGATAAAATACATGATTTGATCATGGATGATTGCACTTGGACCACATGTCTCGTAGCCAGTACAGTAGGCATCTCCCATCACATTCCTCAGGAATAAACTGAGGGTATGACAAAGAATGGGGTGCAGGCTAAAACGGCACCTCAGCAAAAAGTTGCTGATTTCTCGGGCTAAAAGGACACCTCCTTTTGCAAAACGCCTACTAATTGTTGGGCTAAAACAGCACCTCTATTTTTAAAAACAATAAGAACAATTTATGTAGTGGTATATATGCTTTATTTACATTCTTTATTATGTTATGTTGTAGTATATATGTTTTCCTTGGGTGGGACACCGTCTGTTATCCGAAGAAACATTCTTGTGATGTCGGCTGCCAGCAAAAAGGGGAGATATATGTGAAATAACTATAAAATTACTATTTCTTTCCTACTTACTAAAATAAATATTAAATATAAAGTATACCTGTAGTCCAATTTCTTGACATTTCCGCCAGACTCAGTTTCAGCTTGACATTGACTGATGATTGAGTTACTTTGAGTAAAGGTACTTAAAACTTCAAAGCATGTGATGTTTCAACGATAAGTTTAGTTGCGCCTCCCAGTCAGAGTCGGGGTGTAAATTGGAGTAGAGGCTAATTTCTAATGTAAACTTGTTTTAAGACGATTAACATTTCACAGTTATTTGTGTTTGCAAGTGACCATGTGAGTTTAATTTCATATATTTTACTTCAAAGCATGTAATGTTTTCACAATAAGTTTAGTTGTGCCTTCAAATCAGAGTCGGCGAAAAGAGGCAGGTTTCTAATGTAAACTATTTTTAACATTTCATAGTTATTTGTGTTTGCAAGTGACCATGTGAGTTTTATTTCATGTATTCAGTACCAAGGTAAAAAAATTTATAAGGTGCCGTTTTCGCCAGGCAGTAGTAGCTGTTTTCATTTCAGACGAGGTGCCATTTTCGCCAATAGGTGCCATTTTGCTGAGGGGCCGTTTTAGCTACAACCCCAAAGAATGCAGTGAGCAGTTGTGCGGCATATTTCAAAATCATTTTCAAGCTTCATTAGATTACCATCACATTCCTCTCTTATGGAGAAGTTATAACTTTGTACCTGTTCCCCAAAAGCTAAACCCAACTGTACACAATGTACGCCTGTGGCTTTTACTTCAATAGCTATGAAATGCCTTGAACACCGACTGCTTGATGTCATCAAGAGATTGTTATTTGTCAAAGTTCTGCATATTCTGGAGCTTGGTAATTTGCATATAGGCCCAACAGGGGATGCAACACAGACTCTCCTGCATAAAATCTACAGCCATCTGGTTAACAGTAAATTACATGTAAAAATATTGTTCGATGATTTTTCACCCGCTTTCAATACCATAGAGCATCACAGTCACTTACTTATGCAAAACCTTAACACCATGAGTGTTTAACTCAATGTTGTCAAATGGGTTAAGTCTTTTATTGTAAACAGGCCACAGTTCATCACCATTAACCCGCTCACCTCTTATTTGCACTTGTACAGGGGCCCTCAAGGTCACGTTATCTTGCCCATTTTATTCATTTTGTACACTGATGACTGTATCAGCCGTTTTGTTAATTGTTTTACTGTAAAACTTGCAGATGACGCTGCACTTGCAGGTCTTATCAAAGATTTGAGTACAGAAATTTCTAATTTTATATCCTGGTGTAAGGATGGTTGTCTGTTTTTAAGTATCAAGAACACAAAGGAAATGGTCATAGAGTTTAGGAAAGATAACTCCTGTTATAATCCGCTTGTTAATGATAATGTGGTAATAGAAGTTGTAGATAAGTATAAATATCTGGGCACTGTCATTGATTCAAAACTCACATAGGATGCAAATCAAATATTATCTTGTGCCACATTTAATGCTAATTCGGTTTGTGATGCTCTTATTTATTTGTATGTGTGTTTATCAATAAGCTGAGATCTTGTGCTGATTTAACCCAAATTTCCTTCGGGATAATAAAGTCTCATCTTACAAAGGTTTCATCATCCAAGTTCAATGACTTTACATTGTTTTGAAGCAGTCCCAGCTTACTTTGTTCAGCAATTTGTAACACTGGATGAGTCTTGGATTCACCACTATCAGACAGAGACTAAACAACAGTCAAAGCAGTGGAAACATCTAACGTCTCCTCTGAAGAAGAAGGCAAAGTCTGTTCAGGGTGATGGCTTCGGACAATGCACTTGTGCACGTCTGTTGTCACCATGGCTGCAATGCCTGACTGTGGCTTTGAACTCACTGAATTTCCTCTGTATTAACTAGATTTCCACCAGCAGAATTCCGTGTCTTCCCAAACTTGTGGAGGGTTTTTTTCCATCGCCTTTATAATACTATCACACCAAAGTAGTTCTATCCCGTTCTACCCTAGTAGTAGAACACGTAGTTTGGCGTAAAATACGATGCTAGTTCGTTCATAAGCAGTCCTCAATACATCTATCTCATTCTTACCCAGTCTGCAGTCCGTTTGTATCCAGTTCAGATTGTGTAAAAGTGCCCGTTCACCTCATCCCGACAATGTTTCGAAGCAGTTCAAGCACGTCCATAGCCATTCTGAACCCGTTCTTAACCAGTTCAACCCTGTTCAACCCCGTTCTACCTCAAACACAATATGTCCAAGCCAGTTCTAACTAATTCATGGCCTGACGCCTATTGATACCAAGCTCGTTGTAGCCAGTCTTCATTCAAGTTCAGGGCTCCGAGCTGTACACATCATGCCTTCAAAGAGAAGTCGACCCGATCAGTATGCACACGTACTGAAATTTATGTCCGACTGCACCACGTCGTAACACGTCCCTAGTAGGTTCGAAGTACGGCAATTCCGTTCGTATTATGTCTTTCTTGTTTTAAGTACGTTGTCAATCCAACTAATTGCAGAACGGGATGGACAGGATAAAATTTTGAGCACCCTCCCCGTCTGAGCCCATCCATGAAGTTCGTAAAAAGACTGTCAATAGTTGCTACTGCGTCCACTACGTTCATACACTTGGAGCTTGTTCGACAACATTACTTTTCTCAATGTATTGAGAACTAGTTTGGTGTGATGGGGGTATAACACCAGTGGGACCCAGGCACTCCAGCATGGTTAGCAGAAGACTTCGGATAAAATTACTTTGAAAAATAATAAGCAACCGTCTTATGATACACCAGCCTTGGGTTTTCCTGTCTTATGATACACAAGCCCTGGGTTAACCTGTCTTGTTGTGAATCCTGGGTTGACTCAGTAACAGTTGTGAAGGGTCCCAGGCTCTCATGTTTATACACAATGTGTTCTTATACATTATAAATACATGTATATATATATGTGTGACGTCAGACGGTGAGTGCACGAGGAATGACGTAATACATTGTGCACCTCGGCATGCAGTTATCATATACACGGCGGAACAAGCCGATTAAACTTGGAACGTTTTACAAATTGCAGCGCCATCTGGCGTTCTTTATTGTCCACTGCTTTCGTGCTGAGTGACGTTCTTTATTAAAAACGTCCTTTCGTGCTCACGGACGTTCTTTCGTACACATTGTTCTTTCTTTTCTTATGACGTCTTTTCGTAACATTTGACTATTAATATTGCGTACTTTGTATGTTTAACCCTCGTCTGTTTGTTTTGTATTTTGACCTTTAGTAGTAATATTTAGTTCTTTATTCGTAATATTTGACCTTAATTGCATACTTTTGTCCTTTTTTTAACTTTGTATTTTTGACCGAATATAATTCTGTGAAAGCTTACTGCAAAATTGCTTATAATATCCATCATTGGAGATTGTCAATTATATACTGGCCTCATGTAGCTAGATTACAGGTGAGTGCAACGTTAAGCAACAAAAAATAAAGTTTTTAAAATTAGGATTATCCAAGTGAATTGTTTCCCCTCCCCCGAGTTGTGACAAGTTACCTTACATACTACTATTACCCACAATGTATTTCATGTGAAAATGTACCAAATGGCTTGTTATTTATATGAAGAGGCATGAAATGTCACATTCAATTCTTTATTACATCATGAACTGTGGATGACATCTGCAATTATGCATAGTCATAATGTTGTTTTAAGTCCACTTTTCAAATAATCTTAACAATCAGTAGGCTCGGGTAAGACAATCAGCGCTCAGGTATGATTATGTTTATCATCAAAAACTGGCTCCCACAGGGGATATGGCTTGGGTGAGATCAAGTGATATCGCTGCAATGAAATTGCATCACAATCCTTTGCAGACTATTGTGACATCATTGGTTACCATGACGTGACAATCAAATGACATCACTTATGGCTCTGCTACTGAAGCTGTTAGCAGTACTTTTTACACTTAAGACACAGTTTTTCCACTTTTATCAACTTGTGTTGATATATTTGGTATCAAAAGACACTTGGGTGAGATTCTTCACATCTCAGTTAGACCATCCTTGATTATCAACTTCAAGCGTACTGTATTGCTATTCTATTCTGGGTCTGGTTGGAATGACTCAATGCTGAAAAAGGGATGATGATTGAAACAAGCAGCTATATGATTAGCATTTCCCATCTCACTTACAGCAAGGTGCGGCTGGTAGCAGAAGGACTTCCCACACCCTGCCTTTATACTCAGGAAGACATCTTTTCCAGCCCCATGTTTGTTTAGAGTCTTCTCATTTGTTGTAAACTGAATAACTTATTTACTTTATCAAGGGCTTTATCATGATATGTAAGTAACGTGCTGTGATCAAGCCCTGTGGAGAGCTAGTGATACAGTCACTTTGATGTATAAATATGTATTGCCATGCACCTCACTGTAGCAGTTGTAGTAGCATATCTAAATGATTATGCAAAACAATATGTAAAGCGCCCCAAATGGCTCGCTTTAGCCAAATCTGTTCTGATTTCAGGGTAAGAGCGTTTGTTAATAAACAAGAGGCAGTCTGGTCACATGATATGCAAATGAGCCTGTAGCAGTGGTGTTATGCAAAGTCACCACTGCACCGGAGTGTGCTTCTAAACAAGGTTGTGGAACAAAACATATTAAGAAATAATATGTATTGTAATGACAAGAAGTGTATTGGTACCTACATCATGTTGTAATGTTAAAGGTGCCTGTGACTAGCCTTACTGTAGTCCCATTGACTATACTGAATCATTGATGGTCATTGTGTGTTTCAGTCATCCTGATCTTCATCTCCGTGTGTACAGCAGTAGGGGCATGGACGTGGCTCTGGGACCCCCTCACACCTCAGGTGGGCACTGGCACTTACAGGGGAACAGGGGATGTTGGTGTTGGCAGCAATGTCACAACTACTGGGCTGTAATTGATGATAACAGTGTCAGCTTGTCCTCAGACTGGCAAAATCTAAACAAATGGAGTTGAAGGCAAACTTGTCCAAAAGTTTATAGCACAATATTGCCAACCTTGTGAGAATCAGAACAGGTCCCACGTACCCCATAGATGTCCCAAGTACCCCATAGATGTCCCAAGTACCTCATAGTTGTCCCAAGTACCCCATAGTTGTCCCAAGTACCCCATAGCTGTCCCAAGTAACCCATAGATGTCCCAAGTACCCCATAGCTGTCCCAAGTAACCCATAGATGTCCCAAGTACCCCATAGTTGTCCCAAGTACCCCATAGTTGTCCCAAGTACCCCATAGCTTTCCCAAGTACCTCATAGTTGTCCCAAGTAACCCATAGTTGTCCCAAGTACCTCATAGCTTTCCCAAGTACCTCATAGTTTTCCCAAGTACCCCATAGTTGTCCCAAGTACCCCATAGATGTCCCAAGTACCTCATAGTTGTCCCAAGTACCTCATAGCTTTCCCAAGTACTTCATAGTTTTCCCAAGTAACCCATAGTTGTCCCAAGTACCCCATAGCTGTCCCAAGTACCCCATAGCTTTCCCAAGTACCCCATAGTTGTCCCAAGTACCCCATAGTTGTCCCAAGTACCCCATAGTTGTCCCAAGTAACCCATAGTTGTCCCAAGTAACCCATAGTTGTCCCAAGTACCCCATAGCTTTCCCAAGTACCCCATAGTTGTCCCAAGTACCCCATAGCTGTCCCAAGTACCCCATAGTTGTCCCAAGTACCCCATAGTTGTCCCACGTACCCCATAGTTGTCCCAAGTACCCCATAGCTGTCCCAAGTACCTCATAGCTTTCCCAAGTACCCCATAGCTGTCCCAAGTACCCCATAGTTGTCCCAAGTAACCCATAGTTGTCCCAAGTACCCCATAGCTTTCCCAAGTACCCCATAGCTGTCCCAAGTAACCCATAGTTGTCCCACGTACCCCATAGCTTTCCCAAGTACCTCATAGTTGTCTCACGTACCCCATAGTTGTCCCAAGTCGCCCATAGTTGTCCCAAGTACCCCATAGTTGTCCCAAGTACCTCATAGTTGTCCCAAGTAACCCATAGTTGTCCCACGTACCTCATAGTTGTCCCAAGTACCCCATAGTTGTCCCAAGTACCTCATAGTTGTCCCAAGTACCCCATAGTTGTCCCAAGTACCTCATAGTTGTCCCAAGTAACCCATAGTTGTCCCACGTACCTCATAGTTGTCCCAAGTACCTCATAGTTGTCCCAAGTACCCCATAGTTGTCCCACGTACCTCATAGTTGTCCCAAGTACCTCATAGTTGTCCCACGTACCCCATAGTTGTCCCACGTACCTCATAGTTGTCCCACGTACCCCATAGTTGTCCCAAGTACCTCATAGTTGTCTCACGTACCCCATAGTTGTCCCAAGTACCCCATAGTTGTCCCAAGTACCCCATAGTTGTCCCAAGTACCTCATAGTTGTCCCAAGTACCCCATAGTTGTCTCACGTACCCCATAGTTGTCCCAAGTAACCCATAGTTGTCTCACGTACCCCATAGTTGTCCCAAGTACCCCATAGTTGTCCCAAGTACCTCATAGCTTTCCCAAGTACCTCATAGTTGTCCCAAGTACCCCATAGTTGTCCCAAGTACCCCATAGTTGTCCCAAGTACCTCATAGTTGTCCCACGTACCCCATAGTTGTCCCACGTACCCCATAGTTGTCCCAAGTACCCCATAGTTGTCCCAAGTACCCCATAGTTGTCCCAAGTACCCCATAGATGTCCCAAGTACCCCATAGTTGTCCCAAGTACCCCATAGTTGTCCCAAGTACCCCATAGTTGTCCCAAGTACCCCATAGTTGTCCCAAGTACCCCATAGTTGTCCCAAGTACCCCATAGTTGTCCCAAGTACCTCATAGCTTTCCCAAGTACCTCATAGTTGTCCCAAGTACCCCATAGTTGTCCCAAGTACCCCATAGTTGTCCCAAGTACCCCATAGCTGTCCCAAGTAACCCATAGTTGTCCCACGTACCCCATAGTTGTCCCAAGTACCCCATAGATGTCCCACGTACCTCATAGTTGTCCCAAGTACCTCATAGCTTTCCCAAGTACTTCATAGTTTTCCCAAGTACCCCATAGCTGTCCCATGTACCCCATAGCTGTCCCAAGTAACCCATAGTTGTCCCAAGTACCCCATAGTTGTCCCAAGTACCCCATAGATGTCCCACGTACCTCATAGTTGTCCCAAGTACCTCATAGCTTTCCCAAGTACTTCATAGTTTTCCCAAGTACCCAATAGCTGTCCCAAGTACCCCATAGATGTCCCACGTACCTCATAGTTGTCCCAAGTACCTCATAGCTTTCCCAAGTACTTCATAGTTTTCCCAAGTACCCCATAGCTGTCCCAAGTAACCCATAGTTTTCCAAAGTACCTCATAGTTGTCCCAAGTAACCCATAGATGTCCCAAGTACCTCATAGTTGTCCCAAGTACCTCATAGTTGTCCCAAGTACCTCATAGTTGTCCCAAGTAACCCATAGCTGTCCCAAGTAACCCATAGTTTTCCCAAGTACCTCATAGTTGTCCCAAGTAACCCATAGATGTCCCAAGTACCTCATAGTTGTCCAAAGTACCTCATAGTTGTCCCAAGTACCTCATAGTTGTCCCAAGTAACCCATAGTTGTCCCAAGTAACCCATAGTTGTCCCACGTACCCCATAGCTGTCCCAAGTACCCCATAGTTGTCCCAAGTACCCCATAGTTGTCCCAAGTACCCCATAGTTGTCCCAAGTACCTCATAGTTGTCCCAAGTACCTCATAGTTGTCCCAAGTACCCCATAGTTGTCCCAAGTACCTCATAGTTGTCCCAAGTAACCCATAGTTGTCCCAAGTACCCCATAGTTGTCCCACGTACCCCATAGTTGTCCCAAGTACACCATAGTTGTCCCAAGTAGCCCATAGTTGTCCCAAGTACCCCATAGTTGTCCCAAGTAACCCATAGTTGTCCCAAGTACCTCATAGTTGTCCCAAGTACCCCATAGTTGTCCCAAGTACCCCATAGTTGTCCCAAGTACCCCATAGTTGTCCCAAGTAACCCATAGTTGTCCCAAGTACCTCATAGTTGTCCCAAGTACCCCATAGTTGTCCCAAGTAACCCATAGTTGTCCCAAGTACCCCATAGTTGTCCCACGTACCCCATAGTTGTCCCAAGTAACCCATAGTTGTCCCAAGTACCCCATAGTTGTCCCAAGTACCCCATAGTTGTCCCAAGTACCCCATAGTTGTCCCAAGTACCCCATAGTTTTCCCAAGTACCCCATAGCTGTCCCAAGTACTTCATAGTTGTCCCAAGTACCTCATAGCTTTCCCAAGTACCCCATAGTTGTCCCAAGTAGCCCATAGGTATCGGTTACCCAGTATGATGTACATTGTTGCAGGTATCGGTTACCCAGTATGTTGTACATTGTTAGAGGTATAAGTTACCCAGTATGTTGTACATTGTTTCAGGTATCAGTTACCCAGTATGTTGTACATTGTTGCAGGTATCAGTTACCCAGTACATTGAAATTTGTTGCAGTTATCAGTTACTCAGTCTGTTGTACATTGTTGCAGATATTGGTTACCCAGTATGTTGTACATTGTTACAGGTATAAGTTACCCAGTATGTTGTACATTGTTTCAGGTATCGGTTACCCAGTATGATGTACATTGTTTCAGGTGTCGGTTACCCAGTATGATGTACATTGTTGCAGGTATCGGGTACCCAGTATGATGTACAATGTTTCAGGTATCAGTGACCCAGTATGATGTACATTGTTGCAGGTATCAGTTACCCAGTATGATGTACATTGTTTCAGGTATCAGTTACCCAGTATGATGTACATTGTTGCAGGTATCAGTTACCCAGTATGATGTACATTGTTTCAGGTATCAGTTACCCAGTATGATGTACATTGTTTCAGGTATCAGTTACGCAGTATGATATACATTGTTGCAGGTATCAGTTACCCAGTATGATGTACATTGTTTCAGGTATCAGTTACCCAGTATGATGTACATTGTTTCAGGTATCAATTACCCAGTATGATGTACATTGTTTCAGGTATCAGTTACCCAGTATGATGTACATTGTTGCAGGTATCAGTTACCCAGTATGATGTACATTGTTGCAGGTATCGGTTACCCAGTATGTTGTACATTGTTGCATGTATCAGTTACCCAGTACCTTGTACATTGTTGCAGGTATCGTTCATATTGTACATTATGTTCCAGGTATCGTTCACCCAGTCTCTGCTGAACCACCCATTCTTCACCATCAGCTGCCTCATCCTCGTCATGCTCTTCCTCTGGGGCATCCACAAGCGAGTGGTGGCACCATCAATGTATCCTTCAGCTAGCTCATGGCTTATTATAGGGTTTTTGGGGTAGGAAAAATCATTACCCGTTTTGGACTCGTGTATCGTGATATGTAAATTGATACAACATTCACCATATTTATCAACAACAAATCTGCTTGTTGCTTGTATCAATTGCCTACAAAATAAAGTTGCAAACTCAAACAGGACACCAAATATTCCCACAAAAGACAATGTCAACTAGCACACACTGCTGACAAAGTCAAAGGCTTAGCAAAACGAAGGGAGGCAACTCAGGCTAAATAGTTCATGCAAGGGAAGTAATATGCACAGATAAAACATAAGTTGTTTTGTCTTGTCTGTGTTTAATTGAATATGATTTATAAAGTCCCAAATGGCAAGTATAAAGGTCACATTACCTTTTTTAGGTTTTTATCTTTAAATCAAACACACTATAAACTTCAAACTTGGTTGTCAGTTTAGTTAATAAACTATACAAGTCACAAAATATGTTTTGATTTCTAAACACCGTTTTACTGGGTTTAAGACAAGTATAAAAAAGTTAACATTGCCAAAGCTCTACTAATAATTTCTGATTTGTTTTACTGTAAGGAATGACTTAATTAAATTATCATAAAGACAAGCACATGAAAACCTCGCAAGTAACTTTTGACATTAGGGGAGTACATGATTCATTATGATTGACACTAATTTTTAAGAGAAATACTGTTATATTTGTTATAATTTGAGAAACTGAGACGCATTGGGATTTGAACGGTTTTGATTACAGGTTACAGCAAGACATTTCCTGTCTTCTGCCATGTTGATAATAATTATAACATGAAAATGTATGTGACTAATGTATTTGTTGGGTTATGTGTAATGTTACCCGTTTGGTATAAAACATAACTTGCAGTCTTTGGTGGAAATCGCCTTTCCTCTCTGATGTCAATACCCATTGCAGAGATTTATACAGGCACTAAGTAAAAGGGGCATAACTCTGCTAAGCTTAACTGAAGATCATTGGATTTTTTTAATATGCTTGGGATCACAACAATATATTTTTGTATTGTATTGTCACCATGCTATCCCGACGCAAATGTCAACATTGCAACCATATTCATTATGGTCTTTTCAAAAATCATAAGACATCTTGAAATGGTAGTATATTTAAGAAAACTTGAATGTATGACCCTCTAAAACATGCCCTCTCACTAACTGTGTAAGTCTCATCGTAAAATTTTAAGAAATGAAGAAAATTTGAATACTTTTATGTCATAACCTCATAAGATAAAAATTTATTGCATAAAATTTTATTTCGAGCTATGTAAGAAATACCGTGAATAAACATAAAATGAAAATATTTCAAAACATAACATTATATTTTTTTAACAGACATGCTTGTATTTCTACATTATTATATAACTATATCAGGAATTTCTTTCTCCAAAAACATCCTTTTTGTTCGCCTATAGTTATCATTAAAATTAAAGCATTATCAATTTTCTTCACATGTTCGGTTTATTTTAATTAGAAATAAAACAAAATGTTTTTTCATTAACCTGTTTATATGAAATTACCAGGATGAACTTACTCTGTGAAACAAAGTTCTAGAGAAGAGTAGGTTATCATAAGATTCATTACTTCTGTTGCATGTGATATTAAATTCTTGTAGTATACTTTTGTATAATCAGCGTTCAATCAGCAAACAAGTGTTGCTTTCGTATTCACACTAGAGTGGATTCTTTTGATTTTGTCTATACAATTTTTGTGACATTTGTCATTTAGTTCTGAAAAATGTAGAATTTAGGGATGCATGAGCAGCCGGTGAGTGTGATTATATGTGATGTAATAAGGATCCAATTACCAGCTTATGACCAGTTTAAACGTGACTTCGTACATGCTATCCAGTATTGAAGAAAGTTCACTTCTGTGTTAATATTTAGGTCTTTTCTGAAACCATCTAAACAAATTTCTGTTTTTTATCTGTGATTTGGCAGAATGATTGTTGGTGTCTTGAAAAAACACAGACACGTGTGATCTTTTATCAGGGAAATGTCAGAACTAGAGATATTTATGGTGTACCTAATGTTGAGAAATTGTTTGCTGTGTTTTGCATTGCCCAAAATGACTGTCAGTGATAGAACAGAACAGATGAAGTGTTGCTCTGTCCACAATTGGGAAGTAGGTATTGGACTTTTGCTCAACTTCAAATTGAGGAGGTCTTGAATAAAGGCAATCGATTTAACCTGCACCAGTGGCATGTTGACATGAAAAGCTAGTTGCACCAGACAATACCAGGTGGCACCCAGGACCCATCAAGTTATCAAAGTTGAAACATTGATGCCTACACTAGTCTAAGTATATACAATCTCAGATGTTGACGACTGGCATGATTTTAATACAGTTAGTACTTACGGTTGCAGTGCTTATTTGGCACTGTCATCAATGACAAGCATCATATAATGCAGGGCCCGATTTAAAGACATTCATTTAACTTGCACCAGTCGTATGTTGACATGACAAGCTAGTTGCACAAGACAACTAGGTTGCACCAAAGTTGAAACATAGATGCATAAATTAATCTAAATAAATAAAATCTCAAATCTCTGATGACTGTCTTGATTTTACATAAATTAAGGAGGTATTGCGGTAACATAAGAGGAACATAGTCTATGTACATAATCTTGCAGCACCCAAGAAACATGACAAATCACACATAACACAGGAATTACTGATGTAGTGTGCTACATGAAGCTTAAAGGTATTGAGTGTGTTGGATGTTGTGTGGAAAAGTAATGGATAGTCAAACACGCTGGTGCTGGTGTTATGGAGCTAAATCTGACCCGGACTTCCAGGGGATTAACTTCTGGTCCTTTGGCCAGTCTCAAGCATATATAACCAAGGGCCTACTGTTGTTTAAAGTCAGGGGCCCCTTCTTTTGTATCATGTATATGGTACTACACAGTATATATTTTTGGAAAGCTAGATCTATCGTTCACTTCCTGGGTTCTTTCTGTTGTGAGATACGCAGGTTACTGTATATCCTTGTCATTTAGTAAGTTCTGTAATACCCAATAATCAACAACTGCTTGCACCCTATTACAGTTATTTCAAACAGTGTGTGTAAAATTATTTGAATATCCAATTTTGGGTTTTTTAAACAAAAATATACTATTAATTGTTTGAATTCAATATAACACATTTTTGGATGCATTTTATGTTCACTAAGACTAGAAATATCAGAAACAAAAACTGCAGACATGGGCGTTTGAACACATTGCATGAACCAAGGCAGCTACAGTAAGGGAGGTAACTCTGCTTGTCTCGGCACCAGCCATGTCACACAAATGCTTCCATCTGGGCCTACATCATCATAATTTATCTGAGACTGGTGGATGAATGCACTGGTGTGTCTCCAGGCCCATTATGCAGGAGCAGGCAGACAGCCCTAGCCATGCTGACAGCTTGTCCTGTGTCAGTCTGCACATACACACACACATAACTTTGGCGTTTCCACTGACTGCCTTTCTTGTTCAGCTTGTGTAGACTGCTTATTGTGCATGCATTTATAATTACGGATAATTTGAATGGTTGTTTATGTTAATCTTGTGTATGTATATTTATGACATACAATGTATAGTTTACTTACTGGTAATTTTTTTGTAATTCACATAAGTATCTTTTGGGGGGCATTATTTATGTTATTATTTTTACAGGAATGTTTTTTATGACAGGTATTTTTTTCCTTATATATATATTTAAGCCATACACAGATGTTTCCTGTCAACAAAATCATTTTGCAAGTTGATATTTTATTTTCAGTTTAAATAATTTAAATTGCTTGGTACCTATATATTATTTTGTTTGAATTTTGTTATTTGATGTATTTATATTAAAGTGAATTTCAGGTTGAGGAAATATTTTTGGTAATTGAGAACACATGTTAATTTCCTTAACTTTCACAGAATTGCTTCCAGATGCCGGCAAGTCCTGGGAGATTATAACATGTCCTGTGATGACGTAAGACTTTTCACCTTTCTTCTCAGTGTCAGTTATGGATGTTGCCTTCACAGTATAGTGTTCTCTGTCTGTGGTTATGCTGTACAGAGAGGAAGCATTAGGAAGGGAAATAAGTGGGTTTTTTAAGAATTGGTTTACAGATCCTCCGACCTTAATTTCACAAATGTGGAATGAAGTTAAAGTTTTGGGAAGAATCAGTTTTGCAAAATCTGTTAACTGGAAAGAAATTTGCTGTATGCCAGTATGGTCAGTGTGTTGAAGTAATCCTTTGGCTAAGATTTGTTTGTCCTTTATTTCCCCTATCAATATCTTTGTGGAATCAATCAGAGAAAAAGATGAATTTTGTTTTTATTTCGGTCAACAACACTATGGCTTTGCAAAGAAAGATCTGGAAAAAACTAATAAAACAGAGGCCTAAATACAATTGTGTAAATAATTTTTATTCTCACAGGAATAGAATGATAGGCATTCAAGTTTATTTTCCAATATTTAAATTATGCTAATTAAGGAGTTGGAATGGAAATTCACTAAACAGCATCAACTAATTATTGAGCAATAAACATTTTTTTTCAGAATATTTTTCACCATTGTTATTGTTTGTATAGCAATGGACATGAAATACATTCTAATGTAGACACTGCAATGGGACAGTTACCTGGTTCTGGGTTTATGTCAAATATGAAACAGAAACAACAATACCGGTACTCAGAACTCAACCATCATGTCTCCAGGAATGAAATAGGAGCCATTTTAAGTGAAAGTGTGCTTTGTCCAGTATGTCTACATAACAACAGTACCTTTATAAAAAACTGTTCCCATTTTATGTATCAAGGAACTCTGTTATTACGGGTTGTGTCATGACTTGCATACCTTACCATCACAATAAAAACAACATGTTAGATCTGATTGCATAATACTATTAGCATGATTTAAACAAGCTTAAATAAACCAGTCATCTTAAACGGAAACAACACTCTAACTCTCAGTTGTCTAGCTGGTGCCATTTTAACTATCCTGCATAATCACCAGATACCAATTATCATCAGTGACCTAACAAACTGGGCTTCGGACATGCAAGGGAGGACCTCGTTGACAGAGGTGGAATCCCCTTGAATCCTTGGATTTGATTGGATGATGCTTACTAAAACCTTTCACCTGGCAAATTTCCTGCCTCTGAGGGTGTCAAGGATATATAGCAGTGGTTCACATTTGGAATTTCTCGTGTTTGCGGTAATTATTTAATCTAAGATTGGGTTATAAATCCAGGTCTGATGTGGTTAATGTATTGCATATTATGTAGTATGCACGTGGCAGTGCAGCAATGGAGGAATTGTTGGTTGAGTTGCAAAAAAATTGAGCAAAGGATAAACCGTTAATATGTTGACGTTAATATGTTGATGTTAATATGTTGATTAATTACTGTAATCTTGCACAGTGGTTTTGTCAAAAGTAAGTGTTTATGTATGTAGGTTTACTGCAGCAGACAGAATACACACATATCTGCCTATGTAAAAACTACATACTTTGTTCAAAGGATTAGTCGATAATACCACGATTGATTGCTCATTGTTATCTACCTCAAGGGATATTTTAACATCATGAAAGACATATAGACATCATGAAATTAGTAGTCACATGTGCTATCTCAGCTGACCAATGAGACTGGACACCTATTTGAAACACCTGAAACAAACTTATGTGATCAGTTGAGAGATGAACACGGGATACTATGTCCTGAAACACTCTATATATTCAAGAAGTAAACGACGAGTGGGAGTTGTTTATCATAGAATGAAACACTGCAGCCCCGAGTGTTTTTTTTATCTCCCTGTAGTGTATAATTGTATGATAAACAACAAGTGGTTTATTCTCCCTGCAGTGTTTTATTGTACAATAAACAATATTGACGGATATTTTCCTTGAACAAGGTGACTTCCTGATTTTATACCTATACATATTTTGGTTGTAATTACAATATTCACTGGGGGCACGGGTGGCCCAGTCGTCTAAGGCGCCGCGATTCGCTGTGCAGAGTTGCGTCCCTTGGGCACGCCAGAAACCTATGATTGTGGGTTCGAATCCCAGTACGCCCCAATTATGTTTCTAGGTTTGTCAGCACCAAAACCCGTGCTCGTGGGTTTCACCGAAGTGGTAAACGTCTGAGACCTGCATCACTTCGGGCTTTCCTCCCACATTAAGCTGACACGCCGTGATATAACTCGAATACTGTTAAAAGCGGCGTTAAACCCAACTCACTCACTCACTACAATATTCATTATTTAATTTTTATTCATTTGCTGTAGCAAGAATGCAGGAGGCCTCTATGTTGACTGGTCAGATTGTTCCAAAACCAGTTGTTCAAAAGTGCTACGCTTATGGTTATTATTATTTTACACATATATAGTAAAAGCTGCCACTAAATAACTTGATATTTGATTATTTTTTTTCTGATGAAATAGTAGTTTCAGGTGCAATTCTTCCAATTATTGCATAAAAGCATTTAAATTCTTTTAAGTTTTATATATATATTTTTTCTTTGACCCGTGAAGATTCCGGGGTAGAATAGGTCTTCAGCAACCCATGTTTGCCGTAAAAGGTGACTATGCTTGTCGTAAAAGGCGACTAAGGGGATCGTGTGGTCAGACTCGCTGACTTGGTTGATGCATGTCATCGATCCTAATTGCGTGGATCGATGCTCATGATATTAATCACTGGATTGTCTGGTCCAGACTCGATTATTTACAGACCGCCCTCATATAGCTGGAATATTGCTGAGTGCGGCGTTAATCAACAAACCAACCAATCTTTCCTTCTTTATTCATCTCAGCGGGTACAGCATATATATACATGTCATGTCAATAAAATTGTGATTTGAAAGTTCACCTGATGCGACCTGTGGATTGGTCCTCAGATGTTCATGCAGAGAGGTGTGGTATCAGATCCAAGATCTGATTTTACTGAGATTGACTTACAAATGTGCTATAGACAATAAGGAAAGAGGAAGTTGATAATTCTTTCTTTATGATTGCAATGAGCGTTGGCACAGTTATGACACAAAGCTGTAGGATGCCTCGTGACCTCTCTTTATTATTTATGCTGTATTGCAATGTAAATGTCAGTCATGCTGTGACATCCTCAATCCACAAGGAACAACTACCACAAAATTCTTTTGTTGAAGAATGTTATTTCTAGATGTTGGTATGTACAGCTGTGCATCCTGTTGTTTAAAACTTCCTTGTCTGATTAAATTAACGTTATATTTAACCAGAATCGCTCAGTACTACCAAGCAATTAACAGAAAGGAAACATGTTAAGGTGGAAAATATTTTTCTGTTTGGCTTCACAAGAACATGAAGAAGCCTGATGGTACCAAACACACCGAGAAGCAGTTAAGGCAGCTACCGCTACATTGTTGTGATGACAATTATTGACCAGGACAGGCTCACTCCCAACACTGTGCACACATATTTGAAACTTTTGGATGAAAATCTAATAATTAGTGTTTCACGGCCTTACGAGCACATGTCGTCTATTGAACTCTTTTCAAGTGTTGTTTTTTTTCACCAAATGACAAGCAATATTTACCATCTGTTGTCATTGATGTGATTCAAAATATTAATTGTTGCCATAAGAGTTTGCTTAAACAGTGACTAGATGATTACATGTGTGTCAGTGTACTCTGATGTTGTTTCTTATGCTATCAGGTCTTGCCTGGATCATTTCCAAACTGAAATAGTATTTCTACATATGTGTGCATATATGAAGTCATTTTGTGAACGAATCTGATGGCTTATGCTTTGATCATTGAAAACATTGTGGCCTCAACAGAAAATCCCTGCTTGAGCTTTAGTATGCTTCATGTAGCCCGCAAGTGAAAATGAAATAAATCCAATTTAATACTAATTATTGTCTATGTTTTTACCTTGCAGACAGGAAAGCTTATTTTGAAGCCTAGGCCATCAACCTGACATAAAGACCTCGCCTAGAGCCAGTGAAGGACTTTCAGTGCAGTACATGTATTATCAGTGCATATCACATCCCTTGCCTGCAGCCAGCATCCATGTCCGGGGCCCATCAACATGAAGTACCTGGCCCTGATTGAGGATACTGAAGCAGCAAGATGAAGGATGATCAGCATCAGTTAACCAGCTGTGTAATTGTTAACTAGGGGGGCAGTTTGTATGGACATTTTAGATTGAATGTGATTGAATGTCCCCTTCATATCTGTATGGACTTGGAGAGGACGCATCACCGTGTTGTGTGGAAACTGAACTGGTTAATATTGGTGGGCAACCAAGTGTGAGGCCATCATGAATCATGAGAAGTGGAATATACACGTATATGTGTTTGGATTTACAGCTCATCATGACATGAGTCATACTGTCATTAGTATTCTTTCAATAAATGAAATGACCTGAAATTAAACCAACTGATAGATCCAGAGAAGGCTGAGTTAGGGACATAACACACACTATGTACTGGTACATGACCTAGCCACGGCATGAGCTAGCAGCATAACACACACTATGTACATGATCTAGCCACAGCATGAGTTAGGGACATAACACACACTATGTACATGATCTAGCCACAGCATGAGTTAGGGACATAACACACACTATGTACATGATCTAGCCACGGCATGAGTTAGGGACATAACACACACTAGGTACATGATCTAGCCACAGCATGAGTTAGGGACATAACACACACTAGGTACATGATCTAGCCACAGCATGAGTTAGGGACATAACACACACTATGTACATGATCTAGCCACAGCATGAGTGAGGGACATAACACACACTATGTACATGATCTAGCCACAGCATGAGTTAGGGACATAACACACACTAGGTACATGATCTAGCCACAGTATGAGTTAGGGACATAACACACACTATGTACATGATCTAGCCACAGCATGAGTTAGGGACATAACACACACTATGTACATGATCTAGCCACGGCATGAGTTAGGGACATAACACACACTAGGTACATGATCTAGCCACAGCATGAGTTAGGGACATAACACACACTAGGTACATGATCTAGCCACAGCATGAGTTAGGGACATAACACACACTAGGTACATGATCTAGCCACAGCATGAGTTAGGGACATAACACTATGCGTATCCAGACACTTACAACAGAAGCAGGATGTGCCATTGTGCACCAAAAAGGGAATGACTGTTTGATATTCTTATGGGAGGTGGACTTGGATTTTGCATATGTCAACCAAATATTTTATATTTTTCAGCCACAGCTGTAAAACCAGATTAAAAAAATTTAAACTATGAGCCTAATTATTTTTTTGCAATCTGGGACAATATATTATTTTTCTTATAACCCCCCAAATATCTAAAGGTTGGTCCTTAATGGTATGAACATTTTAAGATGTATCAGTTTGTATGTCGTATCCCTTTGTAATGTAATATCTGCACAGCATAAGTTGTGTTAGTGTGGCACTGTGTGTCATGCTTATTGGATGATGGATGTATGATGAGGAATTCAGCATTGCATCCTAATGCAGTTCTTCTGTGTATTTACAGTGTGTGTGGGATACTAAGGGGTGCTTTCAGTCTAATAGTCTGTCTGGTAAATGTGAGATCCACATCTACATTTGCTTCCTCTTCATGTACAAGTCTGCAGTCCGAGCTAGATATAGGCTCCATCAACAGAAGCTTTCTGCCCTATTCACACCTAGTCCACAAGGGTAAGACTCAAGTTTCGGCCGATGGATGGTAGCAGCCTGTACAATTGAACTAAACCTCACAATTTCTGAAAATTAGACTAACCCCTTCATTTCAGTCATGCATCATTTGACATCTCAGAGAATTAAATAAAAAAAAATGTACATACTTCATGTGAAATGTGTTTCTATTTTTTTTGTATCACTGTTGCTGGCTAATCTTGCTGAAATCGTATCTTTTACTCAGATTTGATACCTCTCTGTTTGAAGATCTGAGAACACTTCCAAATAATAGGGGGCATGGGTGGCCCAGTCTTCACTGTGCAGAGTTATGTCCCTTGGGCGTGCCAGAAACCTATGATAGTGGGTTTGAATCCTGGTTCACCCCGATTATGTTTCTAGGTTTGTCAGCGCCATACCCGTGCTCGTGGGTTTCACCGAAGTGGTAAACGTCTGAGACCTGCATCACTTCGGGCTTTCCTCCCACATTAAGCTGACACGCCGTGATATAACTGGAATACTGTTAAAAGCGGGGTTAAACCCAACGCACTCACTCACTCACTCCAAATTAAAGGAGGAGGTGTCTGTGAACTTTTTAATCTGCCAATTTGCACCATTTTTCTAAATTCTTGTCCAAGCATGTCTGCTCTGAATGCAAAAACATGAAGCTGTTTATTTGTTTTCTGTGCAGGTTTACTTTTGCTCAATCCAAATTCCCAATTTTAGATTGAAAAGAAAGCAGATATTTGATTGTCTCAAGGACCCACACACCCTTCCTTTTTATTGGGTGGTCACATTTGACTCGAGGGCTCACCTGATGACTTAATGTGGAGATGCATATATCTACTAAGGGGTATTCTGGTCCGTTTCACGCATGAATATCAGATTTACTCCACTTTAAAACATGTCAAGTGTTTGAGACTTTTGGAACTATGATCTGTCATCCCGTGACTGCTGATGTCCTCTGGTAGTCTTGGACGGTGAACTTGTCATCTTTGTTTCGAGGGGTGCAAGTTCTGCAGTGGGCGCGCTCTTGTATTATTCAGTTGCACTAGAATAGTGTGACATGTTGCAACAGAATCGGCTTTCAGGGAGCCTCACAGTAACTGTGTCACATGCTGGTACTCATCATCATTTAAACAGGCTCACAAATTGTATGACGTCTTTTTCATACATTCACTGCTTTAAAGAATACTAATATACTCACAACATTTTTTTATCAACAATGTTATGATGCAACATGTGACACATATTGGTTACAATGTTGTGTTATCATGTCACTTCCAGCCAGAGTAACAGTGTCATGTCACTTCCAGCCATTGTAACAGTGTCATGTCACCTCCATCCACTGTAACAGTGTCATGTCACTTCCAGCCAGAGAAACAGTGCCAAGTCACCTCCAGCCGTTGTAACAGTGTCATGTCAATCCCAGCAATTGTAACAGTGTCATGTCACTTCCAGCCATTGTAACAGTGTCATGTCAATTCCAGCCATTGTAACAGTGTCATGTCACTTCTAGCCATTGTAACAGTATCATGTCAATCCCAGCAATTGTAACAGTGTCATGTCACTTCGAGCCATTGTAACAGTGTCATGTCAATTCCAGCCATTGTAACAGTGTCATGTCACTTCCAGCCATTGTAACAGTGTCATGTCAATCCCAGCCATTGTAACAGTGTCAAGTTACTTCCAGCCATTGTAACAGTGTCATGTCACTTCCAGCCATTGTAACAGTGTCATGTCACTTCCAGCAAGAGAAACAGTATCATGTCACTTCCAGCCAGAGAAACAGTGTCATGTCACTTCCAGCCATTGTCACAGTGTCATGTCACTTCCAGCCAGAGAAACAGTGTCATGTCACTTCCAGCCAGAGAAACTGTGTCATGTCACTTCCAGCCATAATAACAGTGTCATGTCACTTCCAGCCGTAAAAACAGTATCTATCAATTCCAGCCATTGTAACAGTGTCATGTCACCTCCAGCCAGAGTAACAGTGTCATGTCACTTCCAGCCATTGTAACAGTGTCATGTCACTTCCATTCATTGTAACAGTGTCATGTCACTTCCAGCCATTGTAACAGTGTCATGTCACTTCCAGCCAGAGAAACAGTGTCATGTCACTTCCAGTCATTGTAACAGTGTCATGTCACTTCCAGCCATTGTAACAGTATCATGTCAATTCCAGCCATTGTAACAGTGTCATGTCACTTCCAGCCATTGTAACAGTGTCATGTCACTTCCAGCCATTGTAACAGTGTCATGTCACCTCTAGCCAGAGTAACAGTGTCATGTCACTTCCAGCCATAATAACAGTGTCATGTCACTTCCAGCCATTGTAACAGTATCATGTCAATTCCAGCCATTGTAACAGTGTCATGTCACTTCCAGCCATTGTAACAGTGTCATGTCACTTCCAGCCATTGTAACAGTGTCATGTCACCTCCAGCCAGAGTAACAGTGTCATGTCACTTCCAGCCATTGTAACAGTGTCATGTCACTTCCAGCGATAATAACAGTGTCATGTCACTTCCAGCCATTGTAACAGTATCATGTCAATTCCAGCCATTGTAACAGTGTCATGTCACTTCCAGCCATTGTAACAGTGTCATGTCACTTCCAGCCATTGTAACAGTGTCATGTCACTTCCAGCCATTGTAACAGTTTCATGTCACCTCCAGCCAGAGTAACAGTGTCAAGTTACTTCCAGCCATTGTAACAGCTTCAAGTTACTTTCAGCCAGGGATGTGAACCCTGGTTGTTCAGGTTCACACCCAGAGCCATGCTGTCTCTATGATATTAATAAACTCCTGTATATCTGCTCACTTCCTTTCTAATACAGTGCAAGCTCTTATGAAAACATTTATCTGGACAATGATAAAAGTGTAATTTTGACCAGTTTGGTCATTTGATGAAGTCTGTGGTCTATGTCGTCAGAAAGATAGTTGGGGTAATGAGGTGTACTCCTCGTCATCAAAGATAATAAGCTGGTATTAAACATTGACGTCATATGTGCTGAATGTTATTGGTGATTTATAGATTAACAAGCAGTAAAGACCCCTAGGGACATACTTAATATATATTCTATGGTATGTCATCAGCAGACTAGCGCTGAAGAGATCAGAAACCATAAGTGATTAATTGTATGCATGAATTATGTTTTATACTAGTAAATGCCACATGGTCTTATTGAAACATGTGTATGTGTTTTGCCAGTAAAGGTTATTTCAAAAAAGCTTTCAATATATGTAATCTCCAAAATAGATTCAACAAGTTATCTTAGAATGATGTCTACTGTAACTCCCATACTTAGTCATAGAATTGAACACACTCCCTCTACAGGACATCACACCACACCAGTCCTGCCACTCTGCTCCTCTCATAACACACTCCCTCTACAGGACACACATGCCACACCAGTCCTGCCACTCTGCTCCTCTCACACCACACTCCCTCTACAGGACATCACACCACACCAGTCCTGCCACTCTGCTCCTCTCACACCACACTCCCTCTACAGGACATCACACCACACCAGTCCTGCCACTCTGCTCCTCTCATAACACACTCCCTCTACAGGACACACATGCCACACCAGTCCTGCCACTCTGCTCCTCTCACACCACACTCCCTCTACAGGACATCACACCACACCAGTCCTGCCACACTGCTCCTCTCACACCACACTCCCTCTACAGGACATCAGACAACACCAGTCCTGCCACACTGCTCCTCTCACACCAAACTCCCTCTACAGGACATCACACCACACCAGTCCTGCCACACTGCTCCTCTCACAACACACTCCCTCTACAGGACATCAGACCACACCAGTCCTGCCACTCTGCTGCTCTCACGACACACTCCCTCTACAGGACATCACACCACACCAGTCCTGCCACTCTGCTCCTCTCACACCACCCTCCCTCCACAGGACATCAGACCACACCAGTCCTGCCGCTCTGCTCCTCTCACACCACACTCCCTCTACAGGGCATCAGACCACACCAGTCCTGCCACTCTGCTCCTCTCATAACACACTCCCTCCACAGGACATCAGACCACACCAGTCCTGCCACTCTGCTCCTCTCACGACACACTCCCTCTACAGGACATCAGACCACACCAGTCCTGCCGCTCTGCTCTCATAACACACTCCCTCTACAGGACACACATGCCACACCAGTCCTGCCTCTCTGCTCCTCTCACACCACACTCCCTCTACAGGACATCACACCACACCAGTCCTGCCACTCTGCTCCTCTCACACCACTCTCCCTCTACAGGACACACATGCCACACCAGTCCTGCCATTCTGCTCCTCTCACGACACACTCCCTCTACAGGACATCAGACCACACCAGTCCTGCCACTCTGCTCCTCTCATAACACACTCCCTCTACAGGACACACATGCCACACCAGTCCTGCCACTCTGCTCCTCTCACACCACACTCCCTCTACAGGACATCACACCACACCAGTCCTGCCACTCTGCTCCTCTCACACCACACTCCCTCTACAGGACATCAGACCACACCAGTCCTGCCATTCTGCTCCTCTCACGACACACTCCCTCTACAGGACATCAGACCACACCAGTCCTGCGCTCTGCCCCTCTCACAACACACTCCCTCTACAGGACATCAGACCACACCAGTCCTGCCGCTCTGCTCCTCTCACGACACACTCCCTCTACAGGACATCAGACCACACCAGTCCTGCCACACTGCTCCTCTCACGACACTCTCCCTCTACAGGACACACATGCCACACCAGTCCTGCCGCTCTGCTGCTCTCACGACGCTCTCCCTCTACAGGACATCAGACCACACCAGTCCTGCCATTCTGCTCCTCTCACGACACACTCCCTCTACAGGACATCAGACCACACCAGTCCTGCCACTCTGATCCTCTCATAACACACTCCCTCTACAGGACACACATGCCACACCAGTCCTGCCGCTCTGCTGCTCTCACGACGCTCTCCCTCTACAGGACATCAGACCACACCAGTCCTGCCACTCTGCTCCTCTCACAACACACTCCCTCTACAGGACACACATGCCACACCAGTCCTGCCACTCTGCTGCTCTCACGACGCTCTCCCTCTACAGGACATCAGACCACACCAGTCCTGCCACACTGCTCCTCTCACGACACTCTCCCTCTACAGGACACACATGCCACACCAGTCCTGCCACTCTGCTCCTCTCATAACACACTCCCTCTACAGGACACACATGCCACACCGGTCCTGCCACTCTGCCCCTCTCACACCACACTCCCTCTACAGGACGTCACACCACACCAGTCCTGCCGCTCTGCTGCTCTCACGACGCTCTCCCTCTACAGGACATTAGACCACACCAGTCCTGCCACTCTGCTCCTCTCATAACACACTCCCTCTACAGGACACACATGCCACACCAGTCCTGCCACTCTGCCCCTCTCACACCACACTCCCTCTACAGGACATCACACCACACCAGTCCTGCCATTCTGCTCCTCTCACACCACAGTCCCTCTACAGGACATCACACCACACCAGTCCTGCCACTCTGCTCCTCACACACCACACTCCCTCTACAGGACATCACACCACACCAGTCCTGCCGCTCTGCTGCTCTCACACCACACTCCCTCTACAGGACATCACGCCACACCAGTCCTGCCACTCTGCCCCTCTCACACCACACTCCCTCTACAGGACATCAGACCACACCAGTCCTGCCTCTCTGCCCCTCTCACACCACTCTCCCTCTACAGGACATCAGACCACACCAGTCCTGCCACTCTGCCCCTCTCACAACACTCTCCCTCCACAGGACATCAGACCACACCAGTCCTGCCGCTCTGCCCCTCTCACAACACACTCCCTCTACAGGACATCAGACCACACCAGTCCTGCCACTCTGCTCCTCTCACACCACACTCCCTCTACAGGACATCAGACCACACCAGTCCTGCCGCTCTGCCCCTCTCACAACACACTCCCTCTACAGGACATCAGACCACACCAGTCCTGCCACTCTGCCCCTCTCACACCACACTCCCTCTACAGGACATCAGACCACACCAGTCCTGCCGCTCTGCCCCTCTCACAACACACTCCCTCTACAGGACATCAGACCACACCAGTCCTGCCGCTCTGCCCCTCTCACAACACACTCCCTCTACAGGACACACATGCCACACCAGTCCTGCCACTCTGCCCCTCTCACAACACACTCGACCGCCTCCGTGGTCTTGTGGTAGAGCGTCCGCCCGGAGAGCGGAAGGTCCAGGGTTCGATCCCGGGCCGCGTCATACAAAAAGACGTTAAAAGATTGTACTTGTTGTTACCCTGTCTGGCGCTCGGCATTAAGGGGCTAAAACAAGGACTGGTCGGCTCGGAGTCAGTATACTGTGTCTGAGTTGGGTATTCATGTTAAACTGCAGCATGGTATCTCAGTGAGCTAGCACTATAAATCGGCATCAGTCCGGACTAGTACAAGAAGCCACACACACACATACACGTGCATGCACGTCGCTATATAAGTGCAAAAATCTTGGACACGACGTTAAACCCAATTTCACCTCACCTCACAACACACTCCCTCTACAGGACATCAGACCACACCAGTCCTGCCGCTCTGCTGCTCTCACGACACTCTCCCTCTACAGGACATCAGACCACACCAGTCCTGCCATTCTGCTCCTCTCACAACACACTCCCTCTACAGGACATCAGACCACACCAGTCCTGCCATTCTGATCCTCTCATAACACACTCCCTCTACAGGACACACATGCCACACCAGTCCTGCCGCTCTGCTGCTCTCACGACGCTCTCCCTCTACAGGACATCAGACCACACCAGTCCTGCCACTCTGCTCCTCTCATAACACACTCCCTCTACAGGACACACATGCCACACCAGTCCTGCCACTCTGCTGCTCTCACGATGCTCTCCCTCTACAGGACATCAGACCACACCAGTCCTGCCACTCTGCTCCTCTCATAACACACTCCCTCTACAGGACACACATGCCACACCAGTCCTGCCACTCTGCTGCTCTCACGATGCTCTCCCTCTACAGGACATCAGACCATACCAGTCCTGCCACACTGCTCCTCTCACGACACTCTCCCTCTACAGGACATCACACCACACCAGTCCTGCCACTCTGCTCCTCTCATAACACACTCCCTCTACAGGACACACATGCCACACCAGTCCTGCCACTCTGCTCCTCTCACGACACACTCCCTCTACAGGACATCACACCACACCAGTCCTGCCACTCTGCTGCTCTCACGACGCTCTCCCTCTACAGGACATTAGACCACACCAGTCCTGCCACTCTGCTCCTCTCATAACACACTCCCTCTACAGGACACACATGCCACACCAGTCCTGCCACTCTGCCCCTCTCACACCACACTCCCTCTACAGGACATCACACCACACCAGTCCTGCCATTCTGCTCCTCTCACACCACAGTCCCTCTACAGGACATCACACCACACCAGTCCTGCCACTCTGCCCCTCTCACAACACACTCCCTCTACAGGACATCAGACCACACCAGTCCTGCCACTCTGCTCCTCTCACACCACACTCCCTCTACAGGACATCAGACCACACCAGTCCTGCCGCTCTGCCCCTCTCACAACACACTCCCTCTACAGGACATCAGACCACACCAGTCCTGCCACTCTGCCCCTCTCACACCACACTCCCTCTACAGGACATCAGACCACACCAGTCCTGCCGCTCTGCCCCTCTCACAACACACTCCCTCTACAGGACATCAGACCACACCAGTCCTGCCGCTCTGCCCCTCTCACAACACACTCCCTCTACAGGACATCAGACCACACCAGTCCTGCCACTCTGCCCCTCTCACAACACACTCGACCGCCTCCGTGATCTTGTGGTAGAGCGTCCGCCCGGAGAGCGGAAGGTCCAGGGTTCGATCCCGGGCCGCGTCATACAAAAAGACGTTAAAAGATTGTACTTGTTGTTACCCTGTCTGGCGCTCGGCATTAAGGGGCTAAAACAAGGACTGGTCGGCTCGGAGTCAGTATACTGTGTCTGAGTTGGGTATTCATGTTAAACTGCAGCATGGTATCTCAGTGAGCTAGCACTATAAATCGGCATCAGTCCGGACTAGTACAAGCAGCCACACACACACATACACGTGCATGCACGTCGCTATATAAGTGCAAAAATCTTGGACGCGACGTTAAACCCAATTTCACCTCACCTCACAACACACTCCCTCTACAGGACATCAGACCACACCAGTCCTGCCGCTCTGCTGCTCTCACGACACTCTCCCTCTACAGGACATCAGACCACACCAGTCCTGCCACTCTGCCCCTCTCACACCACACTCCCTCTACAGGACATCAGACCACACCAGTCCTGCCGCTCTGCCCCTCTCACAACACACTCCCTCTACAGGACACACATGCCACACCAGTCCTGCCACTCTGCCCCTCTCACAACACACTCCCTCTACAGGACATCAGACCACACCAGTCCTGCCACTCTGCCCCTCTCACACCACACTCCCTCTACAGGACATCAGACCACACCAGTCCTGCCGCTCTGCCCCTCTCACAACACACTCCCTCTACAGGACACACATGCCACACCAGTCTTGCCACTCTGCCCCTCTCACACCACGCTCCCTCTACAGGACATCAGACCACACCATTCCTGCCACTCTGCTCCTCTCACGACACACTCCCTCTACAGGACATCAGACCACACCAGTCCTGCCACTCTGCCCCTCTCACAACACACTCCCTCTACAGGACATCAGACCACACCAGTCCTGCTGCTCTGCTCCTCTCACAACACACTCCCTCTACAGGACATCAGACCACACCAGTCCTGCCACTCTGCCCCTCTCACACCACACTCCCTCTACAGGACATCAGACCACACCAGTCCTGCCACTCTGCTCCTCTCACAACACACTCCCTCTACAGGACATCAGACCACACCAGTCCTGCCGCTCTGCTCCTCTCGCAACACACTCCCTCTACAGGACATCAGACCACACCAGTCCTGCCGCTCTGCTCCTCTCACAACACACTCCCTCTACAGGACATCAGACCACACCAGTCCTGCCACTCTGCTCCTCTCACAACACACTCCCTCTACAGGACATCAGACCACACCAGTCCTGCCGCTCTGCTCCTCTCACAACACACTCCCTCTACAGGACATCAGACCACACCAGTCCTGCTGCTCTGCTCCTCTCACAACACACTCCCTCTACAGGACATCAGACCACACCAGTCCTGCTGCTCTGCTCCTCTCACAACACACTCCCTCTACAGGACATCAGACCACACCAGTCCTGCCACTCTGCTCCTCTCACAACACACTCCCTCTACAGGACATCAGACCACACCAGTCCTGCCGCTCTGCTCCTCTCACAACACACTCCCTCTACAGGACATCAGACCACACCAGTCCTGCCGCTCTGCCCCTCTCACACCACACTCCCTCTACAGGACATCAGACCACACCAGTCCTGCCGCTCTGCTCCTCTCACAACACACTCCCTCTACAGGACATCAGACCACACCAGTCCTGCCACTCTGCTCCTCTCACAACACACTCCCTCTACAGGACATCAGACCACACCAGTCCTGCCGCTCTGCTCCTCTCACACCACACTCCCTCTACAGGACATCAGACCACACCAGTCCTGCCACTCTGCTCCTCTCACAACACACTCCCTCTACAGGACATCAGACCACACCAGTCCTGCCACTCTGCTCCTCTCACAACACACTCCCTCTACAGGACATCAGACCACACCAGTCCTGCCACTCTGCTCCTCTCACAACACACTCCCTCTACAGGACATCAGACCACACCAGTCCTGCCACTCTGCTCCTCTCACAACACACTCCCTCTACAGGACATCAGACCACACCAGTCCTGCCGCTCTGCTCCTCTCACAACACACTCCCTCTACAGGACACATATTTTCCCAATCCCAGACAATGACTAGACTGGATATTCTCCAAACCCCAGACAATGACATGACTTGATATTTTCGAAATCTCAGCAATGATTACACTAGATATTTTCCTAATCCAAGATAATGACATGACTTCATATTTTCCCAATTTCAGGCAATGACTAGACTATATTTTCCTAATTCAAGATAATGACTAGACTGGATATTCTCCAAATCCCAGACAATGACTAGCCTTGGTATTTTCCCAACCCCAGACAATGACTACACTCGATATTTTCCTAATCCCAGATGATGACATGACTTCATATTTTCCCAATCCCAGGCAATGACTACACTGGATCCCTCTACAGGACATCAGACCACACCAGTCCTGCCACTCTGCTCCTCTCATGACACACTCCCTCTATATTGGCTACTGTCACTGTCCGACTGACACGTCACTTACCCTGTGACGTAATAAATATTAATGTGCGCATTCCAGGAAAACTCGCAATTAGGTAATGTTTGTGAGAGAGGGAAAGCGATTTTCAAGCACAGAATTAAAGAATGACATTATATGATAAAGAGGTTATCACGCTTGTGTGTTTTGAGAAGGTAAATATGCTGTATTAGGAATAAACACTATGTATCTAGCTTGCCAAGGCTCGATATATACAATGTTTATTCCTAATACAGGATATTTACCATCCCCAAACACATTCGCATGATAACCTCTATTTCCCAGACAATGACAACACTAGATATTTTCCCAATCCCAGACAATGACCACACTGGATATTTTCCCAATCCCAGGCAATGACAAGATTTGGTATTTTCCCAATCCCATATTATGACTTCAAAAACACTGGATATTTTGCCAATTCCAGACAATGACTAAACTGGATATTTTCCCAATCCCAGGCAATGACAAGATTTGGTATTTTCCCAATCCTAGGCAATGACTAAACTGGATATTTTCCCAATCCCAGGCAATTACAAGATTTGGTATTTTCCCAATCCTAGGCAATGACTAAACTGGATATTTTCCCAATCCCAGACAATGATTAGACTGGATATTTTCCTAACCGCAGACACAGACATGACTTCCTATTTTCGAAATCCCAGGCAATGACTACACTGGATAATTTCCCAACACCAGGAAATGACTTTCCTAGATATTTTCCCGACCCCAGATAATGACATGACATCATATTTTCCCAATCACAGACAATGACTATACTGGATATTTTTAGGTCCTGGACAATCTCACACATACCCCTGGTTATAGCAAGTATGATTAACTGATGTCCGCTCAACCCACCTGAAAGTATAAATTTCTCCAGAGAACCAGGTACATGAAGACACACAGTTAATATCAGTATCAACTGATTCACCTTATCGCGTATGTGAATACTGTAGAGATTATCCCAGGTTTACATTCCATGTTCATGTCCTCTTGTGGCACAGGTGGTCCGCCCATATGGCCGCCCCGGTGACACAAATGTGACAGTAGTCTTGTGTTATGTAGCAGTATATACTGTGTGTATTTTTAGTGTCTGTTGGTGGCAGCTAATTGAAGCGCTCGTAAAATGGTAATGTGACTGGATTATTTCGGTCGTATGCGTCAACCAGAAATTAAAGTTATTTCCCTACTTCACTTCTGGGACAAACTCCCCCACTCAAGATGATTCACTAGGTAACAGCTTCTAGGAGGCAGGCTGAACCTATATTAGCGAGATAAGGGTGATTTGAGGCCTCCCTTCACGACCTGACTTGCGACGTATCCACTTGCCCAATGAGGACGGAATACCACCGACTGTCCTGCCAGCTTCAAACAATGATTCCTGGATTCAAGAACGGAACACGTGCCTCACTCAACACATTCAACCGTTACAAATTTTGGACAATCGTAAGTGCACTGATTTATGTAATATGGCGTGTTATTTATTGTTCTGGCCACATATTTGACCCATTGTATTGCCTTCTATTATTGCAAACCTAATCTTGTATATTTCAATATAATGTTAATTATTTATTCACATTGTGTGGTTTACCGATTTCCCAATAGTTCTGCAGGTACCAATTACAGGGTAAACCTTCGTGTTTCAACTTGCGAATGAACTGGTAACACTAGATGTCCACTACAGCTTGTTTGTAACAGCTTATTAATTGAAGCATCACTCATTCACTCATCTTTACTCAGAGTAAAAATAATCCATTAATAAGACAGTCTTTTTGTATATGGTAGTAAGTAGAAAAAAGTGATATAAATTTGGCAACACCTTCTTATAAACCCACTGCCACTTTTGCCGATAGCATTGTAGGTACCTTGCTATCTCATACCTTGTGATAGGTGTTACTGTCAAGTGAGACCTGCCCATTTGAATTGGAAGATATGCTTGGCGGTTTTACGTTTGAATTGTAAGATCTAGGTTTTAAAGTTGAATTGTATAAACAGCCTTTATTCACACAAATATTCCATGATTAGAATCGAACCCGCAACCTCACATACCATGTTTAGTATTGTAACCTGCCTTTCTTACACTGAGAAACCGGGCCAGATGATGAAAGGGTGTTTAATCTTATATGTCATGACTTCAGTTGTGCGTGCTGCTCATGGTCGTTCTCTTGCCCGCTGTCATTGAATTCGTTTTATACTGTGACTACTGTATTGTTTCACTATAACGTTTCCCGATGTTTTCTTATTCTTTCCGTTTCTCGATTTTGGTTGAAAATGTAAAACCTTGAAGTCGTGTTTTAACTATAAAACCGGATGAGTGGCAAACAGGATAAGTAGATAATTTTGGCTCAGTCCCATCATTTGCCATTTATCAAGTTGACTTTATTCTGTGTGGTATTTCTCTACAAAAGGTCAACTTTAATTCTTTGTGGTAAGGAAAGTTGAATTTATTTCTATGCAGTAAGGAAAGTCAACTTTTATTATTTGTGGGAAGGAAAGTCAACTATATTCCCACGTGGTAAGAGATGTCGCTTCTATTTACATGTAAGGAAAGTCTACTTTAATTCTTTGTGGTAACGAATGTCGACTTTAATTCTTTACTGTAAGGAAAGCCAACTTTATTCTTTTGTGATAAGGAGAGACAACTTTATTTCTTTGTGGATGTGATAGTCGACTTTTCTTTTTGTGATAAGGAAAGTCGACTTTAATTCTTCGTTGTAAGAAAAGGCAACTTTATTCCTTGTTCTAAGGAAAGTAGATATTATTTCTTATTGTGGTAAGGAAAGCCAACTTAAAAGATGCCTGCTTTATTCTTTTATGGTGAGGAAAGGTTACTTTAATTCTTTGTGTTCAGGAAAGTCAACTTTATGTCTATTTGGAAAGATATCCCACCTCAATTTCTATGTGGTAAGGAACGTCGACTTTATTCCTTGTGCTAAGGAAAGTGAACGTTATAGGTTTGTTGTAAGGAACGTCGACTTTATTCCTTGTGCTAAGGAAAGTGAACGTTATAGGTTTGTTGTAAGGAACGTCGACTTTATTCCTTGTGCTAAGGAAAGTGAACGTTATAGGTTTGTTGTAAGGAACGTCGACTTTATTTCTTTGTGGTAAGGAAATTTGACTTAAACTTTTGAATTAAGGAAAATCGACTTTAATTCTTTACGTTAAGGAAAGTATACTTTATTGTTTATGGTAAGGATAGATAACTTTAATTTCCTGTGTTCAGGAAAGTCCAGCTTATTTCTTTGTTTTAAGGAATGTCGACTGTCTTTCTTTGTGGTAAGAAAAGTCGACTTTTTTGTTTGTGGTAAGGAATGTTAACTTCATTTGAATGTGCTAAGGGAAGAAGCCTCTATTTCCATGTGGTGAGGGAAGTCAACTTTATTTCTTGTGCTAAGGCCTACTTTGTAATTTTATTATGGAAAGAAAAGTCAACTTTATCTGTTTGTAGTAAGAAAACTGTTATTTCTCTTTGGTAAGGAATGTCTACTTTTTAAACTTTTTGTGTCAGGGAAAGTCAACTTTAATTCTATGTGTTTAGATAAGTCGACTTTAATATTTTGTGGAAAGGACAGTCGTCTCCATTTCTATGTGATAAGGAAAGTCGATTTTATTTCTAAGTTGCAAGGAAAGTCAATCTAATTTCATAATTTCTTTGAGGTATGGAAGGACCCCTGCATTTGTTTGTGGTAAGAAAATTTTACTTTTAATTTTTGCAGTGAGGAAAGGAAAATCAACTTAAATTTTTTGTGTTCAAGAAAGTCGATTTTTTTTCTTTTTGGAAAGAAAAGCCGACTTTATGTTTTTGCGGTAAGGAAAGTCAATGATATTTCTTTGTAGTTAGGAAAGTCGACTTTATTTCTCCGAGGTATGGAAAGTCGACTATATTTCCATGTGGTAAGAGGAGTCATGTCTATTTCTTTGTGATAAGGAAAGTCGACTTATTTCATTTTTGTTAGGAATGTCAGCTTTATTTCTTTTTGGTAAGGAAAGTCTGTTCTGTTTATATTTTTAACAATCATTTTTTTATGTTTGTATTTAATGTGCAACTAATGTATTTCCTTGGCTCCTGGGGTGTTTATTTGCAAACATCACAGAATAAATTTACAGTATTCGGAAATGTTTCAAGGGGAACGCTTACATAAATTATACTTTAGGGTTAGTTAACTTGACAGAAGAATTACAACATAGAGCCTGTCAGTGTTTTCGCTGAAGAGTGTAGCTTTTTACACTTATTGGTGAGCAGTTCAGTCTACCAGGTATCAGCCCGCAGGTTTAAGTATGTGATCTGAAATTCAATAAGAGGATTTGCACATATCTCCACCACAAATGGTCCCCGTGGGGAGGCTGGCGCAGAATAAGTAATACCCCGTGATTGTGAGACAGTAAAATGAGGTTCATGTTATAACATGTTTGACACCATACCCAGATGGCAATGATTCCTGTTCAAGCTATCAATCACTGGTGCAAGACAAGATTAATTACAGACCACTGTGATATAACTGGAGAAGTGAGACGAGGTGTACATAGTGTCGTTAAAATCAGATCTGTTACTCCAACACGTTACCTCTCTGTATGAAGATTTCAGAACACCTCCACAGGTCATATCAGGTGCATTTTCTAATCACTGAAGCCGTGGGTTCTAAATTCTTGATACCAGTGAGCAAAACATTCAGACAAGCTTTTCCGATCTCAAGAACAAATATAAGGTGAGGTGAGGTAATATATGGGGTTTAATATTTTTGTTCTTATATAGTGATGAGCATATTTGTGTGCTTGTTTGCATGCGTGTCTGTGTGTGTCTGTGTGTGGTGTGACTGCTTGTACTAGTTCAGACTTATGCTGGTTTCATAGTGCTAGCCAACTAAAATACCTTTCGCAGTTTAACAGACTATTCAGACGTGACTGATCAATAGGGTTCTGTCACAGGAGCAGCAGGTGTGTCTGGCGGGTCAGTGGGATTCTGTCACAGGAGCAGCAGGTGTGGGTGGTGGGTGAGTGGGATTCTATGACAGGAGGAGTAGACGTGTGTGGTGAGTAAGTGGGATTCTTTGATGGGAGCGGCAGACATGTGCGGTGGGTGAGTGGGATTCCGTGAGTGGAGCAGCAGACGTTTGTGGTGGGTGAGTGACATTCAGTGACTTGTGCAGCAGATGTGTGTGGTGGCTGAGTGGGATGTCACATTGTAAAGAAAGCAAGGGTCAGTGGGCTTATACCATGTCACATTGTAAAGAAAGCAAGGGTCAGTGGGCTTATACCATGTCACACTGTAAAGAAATCATGGGTCAGTGGGCGCATACCATGTAACACTGTAAAGAAAGAATGGGTCAGTCGGTGCATACCATGTCACATTGTGAAGAAATCATGGGTCAGTGGGCTTATACCATGTCACACTGTAAAGAAAGCATGGGTCAGTGGGCGCATACCATGTAACACTGTAAAGAAAGAATGGGTCAGTCGGTGCATACCATGTCACATTGTAAAGAAATCATGGGTCAGTGGGCTTATACCATGTCACATGTTGTGAAGATAGATTGGGTCAGTGGGCTTATACCACGTCACATTGTAAAGAAATCAAGGGTCAGTGGGCTTATACCACGTCACATTGTAAAGAAATCATGGGTCAGTGGGTGCATTCCATGTCAATTTGTAAAGATAGAATGGGTCAGTGGGCACATACCATGTCACATGTTGTGAAGAAAGAATGGGTCAGTGGGTGCATACCATGTCACATTGTAAAGAAAGAATGGGTCAGTGGGTGCATACCATGTCACATTGTAAAGAAAGAATGGGTCAGTGGGCACATACCATGTCACATTGTAAAGAAAGAATGGGTCAGTGGGTGCATACCATGTCACATTGTGAAGAAAGCATGGGTCAGTGGGCTTATACCATGTCACATTGTAAAGAAAGCATGGGTCAGTGGGTGCATACCATGTCACATTGTGAAGAAAGAATGGGTCAGTGGGCTTCTACCATGTCACATTGTGAAGAAAGCATGGGTCAGTGGGCTTATACCATGTCACACTGTAAAGAAAGAATGGGTCCATGGGCTTATACCACGTCACATTGTGAAGAAAGCATGGGTGAGTGGGCTTATACCATGTCACATGTTGTGAGGAAAGAATGGGTCAGTGGGTGCATACCATGTCACATTGTAAAGAAAGAATGGGTCAGTGGGCTTATACCATGTCACGTGTTGTGAAGAAAGAATGGGTCAGTGGGTGCATACCATGTCACGTGTTGTGAAGAAAGAATGGGTCAGTGGGTGCATACCATGTCACATGTTGTGAAGAAAGAATGGGTCAGTGGGTGCATACCATGTCACATTGTGAAGAAAGCATGGATCAGTGGGCTTATACCATGTCACACTGTAAAGAAAGAATGGGTCCATGGGCTTATACCACGTCACATTGTGAAGAAAGCATGGGTGAGTGGGCTTATACCATGTCACATGTTGTGAGGAAAGAATGGGTCAGTTGGTGCATACCATGTCACATTGTAAAGAAAGAATGGGTCAGTGGGTGCATACCATGTCACATTGTAAAGAAAGAATGGGTCAGTGGGCTTATACCATGTCACATTGTGACGAAAGCATGGGTCCATGGGCTTATACCATGTCACACTGTTAAGAAAGAATGGGTCAGTGGGCACATACCATGTCACATTGTGAAGAAAGCATGGATCAGTGGGCTTATACCATGTCACACTGTAAAGAAAGAATGGGTCCATGGGCTTATACCACGTCACATTGTGAAGAAAGCATGGGTGAGTGGGCTTATACCATGTCACACTGTAAAGAAAGAATGGGTCCATGGGCTTATACCATGTCACATTGTGACGAAAGCATGGGTCAGTGGGTGCATACCATGTCACATTTAGACGAAAACATGCGTCAGTGGGCGCATACCTTATGTCACATTGTGACGAAAGCATGCGTCAGTGCGCGTATATTATGTCACACTGTAAAGAAAGAATGGGTCAGTGGGTGCATACCATGTCACATTGTGAAGAAAGCATGGGTCAGTTGGCTTATACCATGTCACATTGTGATGAAAGCATGGGTCAGTAGGTGCATACCATGTCACACTGTAAAAAAAGAATGGGTCAGTGGGTGCATACCATGTCACATTGTGAAGAAAGCATGGGTCAGTGGGCTTATACCATGTCATATTGTAAAGAAAGCATGGGTGAGTGGGCTTATACCATGTCACACTGTAAAGAAAGCATGGGTCAGTGGGCTTATACCATGTCCCATTGTAAAGAAAGCAAGGGTCAGTTGGCTTATACCATGTCACATTGTGACGAAAGCATGGGTCAGTGGGTGCATACCATGTCACATTTAGACGAAAACATGCATCAGTGGGCTCATACCATATGTCACATTGTGACGAAAGCTTGCGTCAGTGCGCGTATATTATGTCACACTGTAAAGAAAGAATGGGTCAGTGGGTGCATACCATGACACATTGTGAAGAAAGCATTGGTCAGTTGGCTTATACCATGTCACATTGTGACGAAAGCATGGGTCAGTGGGTGCATATTATGTCACATTGTGACGAAAGCATGCGTCAGTGGGCGCATACCATGTCATATTGTAAAGAAAGAATGGTTCAGTGGGCTTATACCATGTCACATTGTGAAGAAAGCATGGGTCAGTTGGCGCATACCATGTCACATTGTGACGAAAGCATGGGTCAGTGGGTGCATACCATGCCACATTGTGAAGAAAGCATTGGTCAGTGGGCTTATACCATGTCACATTGTGACGAAAGCATGGGTCAGTGAGCACATACCATGCCACATTGTGAAGAAAGCATGGGTCAGTGGGCTAATACCATGTAACACTGTAAAGAAAGAATGGGTCAGTGGGCGCATTCCATGTCACACTGTAAAGAAAGAATGGGTCAGTGGGTGCATACCATGTCACATTGTGACGAAAGCATGCGTCAGTGGGGGCATACCATGTCACATTGTGATGAAAGCATGCGTCAGTGGGGGCATACCAATGTCACATTGTGATGAAAGCATGCGTCAGTGGGCACATACCATGTCACATTGTGAAGAAAGAATTGGTCAGTGGGTGCATACCATGTCACATTGTAAAGAAAGAATGGGTCAGTGGGCACATACCATGTCACATTGTAAAGAAAGCATGGGTCAGTGGACGCATACCATGTCACACTGTAAAGAAAGCATGGGTCAGTGGACGCATACCATGTCACATTGTAAAGAAAGAATGGGTCAGTGGGCGCATACCATGTCACACTGTAAAGAAAGCATGGGTCAGTGGACACATACCATGTCACATTGTGACGATAGCATGCGTCAGTGGGGGCATACCATGTCACATTGTGATGAAAGCATGCGTCAGTGGGCACATACCATGTCACATTGTGAAGAAAGAATTGGTCAGTGGGTGCATACCATGTCACATTGTAAAGAAAGAATGGGTCAGTGGGCACATACCATGTCACATTGTGAAGAAAGAATTGGTCAGTGGGTGCATACCATGTCACATTGTAAAGAAAGAATGGGTCAGTGGGCACATACCATGTCACATTGTGAAGAAAGCATGGGTCAGTGGGCTAATACCATGTCACATTGTAAAGAAAGAATGGGTCAGTGGGCTTATACCATGTCATATTGTGAAGAAAGAATGGGTCATTGGGGGCTTACCATGTCACATTGTGAAGAAAGAATGGGTCAGTGGGCGCATACCATGTCAGATTGTGAAGAAAGCATGGGTCAGTGGGTGCATACCATGTCACACTGTAAAGAAAGAATGGGTCATTGGGGGCATACCATGTCACATTGTGAAGAAAGAATGGGTCAGTGGGCTAATACCATGTAACACTGTAAAGAAAGAATAGGTCAGTGGGCGCATACCATGTCACACTGTAAAGAAAGAATGGGTCAGTGGGCATATACCATGTCACATTGTGACGAAAGCATGCGTCAGTTGGCGCATACCATGTCACATTGTGACGAAAGCATGGATCAGTGGGCTTATACCATGTCACATTGTGACGAAAGCATGGGTCAGTGGGTGCATACAATGTCATATTGTGAAGAAAGCATGGGTCAGTGGGTGCATACCATGCCACATTGTGAAGAAAGCATGGGTCAGTGGGCTAATACCATGTCACATTGTGACGAAAGCATGCGTCAGTTGGCGCATACCATGTCACAATGTAAAGAAAGAATGGGTTAGTGGGTGCATACCATGTAACACTGTTAAGAAAGCATTGGTCAGTGGGCTTATACCATGTCACACTGTAAAGAATGAATGGGTCAGTGGGCTTATACCATGTCACATATTGTAAAGAAAGCAAGGGTCAGTTGGCTTATACCATGTCACATTGTGACGAAAGCATGGGTCAGTGGGTGCATATCATGTCACATTTAGATGAAAACATGCGTCAGTGGGCGCATACCATATGTCACATTGTGACGAAAGCATGCGTCAGTGGGCGCATACCATGTCACACTGTAAAGAAAGAATGGGTCAGTGGGTGCATACCATGTCACATTGTGAAGAAAGCATGGGTGAGTGGGCTTATACCTTGTCATATTGTAAAGAAAGAATGGGTCAGTGGGTGCATACCATGTCACATTGTGAAGAAAGCATGGGTCAGTGGGCTTATACCATGTCATATTGTAAAAAAAGAATGGTTCAGTGGGCTTATACCATGTCACATTGTGACGAAAGCATGGGTCAGTGGGTGCATACCATGTCATATTGTAAAGAAAGAATGGGTCAGTGGGTGCATACCATGTCACATTGGAAAGAAAGAATGGTTCAGTGGGCTTATTACATGTCACATTGTGACGAAAGCATGGGTCAGTTGGTGCATACCATGTCACATTGAAAAGAAAGAATGGGTCAGTGGGTGCATACCATGTCACATTGTGAAGAAAGCATGGGTCAGTTGGTGCATACCATGTCACACTGTAAAGAAAGAATGGGTCAGTGGGCACATACCATGTCACATTGTGAAGAAAGAATGGGTCAGTGGGTGCATACCATGTCACATTGTGAAGAAAGCATGGGTCAGTTGGCTTATACCATGTCACACTGTAAAGAAAGAATGGGTCAGTGGGCGCATACCATGTCAGATATTGTAAAGAAAGCATTGGTCAGTGGGTGCATACCATGTCACATATTGTAAAGAAAGAATGGGTCAGTGGGTGCATACCATGTCACATTGTGAAGAAAGAATGGGTCAGTGGGCACATACCATGTCATATTGTAAAGAAAGAATGGGTCAGTGGGTGCATACCATGTCACATTGTGAAGAAAGCATGGGTCAGTGGGCACATACCATGTCACATTGTGAAGAAGAATGGGTCAGTGGGCTTATACCATGTCACACTGTAAAGAAAGAATGGGTCAGTGGGTGCATACCATTTCACATTTAGACAAAAACATGCGTCAGTGGGCGCATACCATATGTCACATTGTGACACATGTCACATATTGTAAAGAAAGCAAGGGTCAATTGGCTTATACCATGTCACTTGTTGTGAAGAAAGCATGGATCAGTGGGCTTATACCATGTCACTTGTTGTGAAGAAAGCATGGGTCAGTGGGCTTATACCATGTCACACTGTAAAGAAAGAATGGGTCCATGGGCTTATACCACGTCACATTGTGAAGAAAGCATGGGTGAGTGGGCTTATACCATGTCACATGTTGTGAGGAAAGAATGGGTCAGTGGGTGCATACCATGTCACATTGTAAAGAAAGAATGGGTCAGTGGGCTTATACCATGTCACGTGTTGTGAAGAAAGAATGGGTCAGTGGGTGCATACCATGTCACGTGTTGTGAAGAAAGAATGGGTCAGTGGGTGCATACCATGTCACATGTTGTGAAGAAAGAATGGGTCAGTGGGTGCATACCATGTCACATTGTGAAGAAAGCATGGATCAGTGGGCTTATACCATGTCACACTGTAAAGAAAGAATGGGTCCATGGGCTTATACCACGTCACATTGTGAAGAAAGCATGGGTGAGTGGGCTTATACCATGTCACATGTTGTGAGGAAAGAATGGGTCAGTTGGTGCATACCATGTCACATTGTAAAGAAAGAATGGGTCAGTGGGTGCATACCATGTCACATTGTAAAGAAAGAATGGGTCAGTGGGCTTATACCATGTCACATTGTGACGAAAGCATGGGTCCATGGGCTTATACCATGTCACACTGTTAAGAAAGAATGGGTCAGTGGGCACATACCATGTCACATTGTGAAGAAAGCATGGATCAGTGGGCTTATACCATGTCACACTGTAAAGAAAGAATGGGTCCATGGGCTTATACCACGTCACATTGTGAAGAAAGCATGGGTGAGTGGGCTTATACCATGTCACACTGTAAAGAAAGAATGGGTCCATGGGCTTATACCATGTCACATTGTGACGAAAGCATGGGTCAGTGGGTGCATACCATGTCACATTTAGACGAAAACATGCGTCAGTGGGCGCATACCTTATGTCACATTGTGACGAAAGCATGCGTCAGTGCGCGTATATTATGTCACACTGTAAAGAAAGAATGGGTCAGTGGGTGCATACCATGTCACATTGTGAAGAAAGCATGGGTCAGTTGGCTTATACCATGTCACATTGTGATGAAAGCATGGGTCAGTAGGTGCATACCATGTCACACTGTAAAAAAAGAATGGGTCAGTGGGTGCATACCATGTCACATTGTGAAGAAAGCATGGGTCAGTGGGCTTATACCATGTCATATTGTAAAGAAAGCATGGGTGAGTGGGCTTATACCATGTCACACTGTAAAGAAAGCATGGGTCAGTGGGCTTATACCATGTCCCATTGTAAAGAAAGCAAGGGTCAGTTGGCTTATACCATGTCACATTGTGACGAAAGCATGGGTCAGTGGGTGCATACCATGTCACATTTAGACGAAAACATGCATCAGTGGGCTCATACCATATGTCACATTGTGATGAAAGCTTGCGTCAGTGCGCGTATATTATGTCACACTGTAAAGAAAGAATGGGTCAGTGGGTGCATACCATGACACATTGTGAAGAAAGCATGGGTCAGTTGGCTTATACCATGTCACATTGTGACGAAAGCATGGGTCAGTGGGTGCATACCATGTCACATTGTGACGAAAGCATGCGTCAGTGGGCTTATACCATGTCATATTGTAAAGAAAGAATGGTTCAGTGGGCTTATACCATGTCACATTGTGAAGAAAGCATGGGTCAGTTGGCGCATACCATGTCACATTGTGACGAAAGCATGGGTCAGTGGGTGCATACCATGCCACATTGTGAAGAAAGCATTGGTCAGTGGGCTTATACCATGTCACATTGTGACGAAAGCATGGGTCAGTGGGCACATACCATGCCACATTGTGAAGAAAGCATGGGTCAGTGGGCTAATACCATGTAACACTGTAAAGAAAGAATGGGTCAGTGGGTGCATACCATGTCACACTGTAAAGAAAGAATGGGTCAGTGGGTGCATACCATGTCACATTGTAAAGAAAGCATGCGTCAGTGGGGGCATACCATGTCACATTGTGATGAAAGCATGCGTCAGTGGGGGCATACCAATGTCACATTGTGATGAAAGCATGCGTCAGTGGGCACATACCATGTCACATTGTGAAGAAAGAATGGGTCAGTGGGTGCATACCATGTCACATTGTAAAGAAAGAATGGGTCAGTGGGCACATACCATGTCACATTGTGAAGAAAGCATGGGTCAGTGGGCGCATACCATGTCACATTGTAAAGAAAGCATGGGTCAGTGGACGCATACCATGTCACACTGTAAAGAAAGCATGGGTCAGTGGACGCATACCATGTCACATTGTAAAGAAAGAATGGGTCAGTGGGCGCATACCATGTCACACTGTAAAGAAAGCATGGGTCAGTGGACACATACCATGTCACATTGTGATGAAAGCATGCGTCAGTGGGGGCATACCATGTCACATTGTGATGAAAGCATGCGTCAGTGGGCACATACCATGTCACATTGTGAAGAAAGAATTGGTCAGTGGGTGCATACCATGTCACATTGTAAAGAAAGAATGGGTCAGTGGGCACATACCATGTCACATTGTGAAGAAAGCATGGGTCAGTGGGCTAATACCATGTCACATTGTAAAGAAAGAATGGGTCAGTGGGCTTATACCATGTCATATTGTGAAGAAAGAATGGGTCATTGGGGGCTTACCATGTCACATTGTGAAGAAAGAATGGGTCAGTGGGCTAATACCATGTAACACTGTAAAGAAAGCATGGGTCAGTGGGCGCATACCATGTCAGATTGTGAAGAAAGCATGGGTCAGTGGGGGCATACCATGTCACACTGTAAAGAAAGAATGGGTCATTGGGGGCATACCATGTCACATTGTGAAGAAAGAATGGGCCAGTGGGCTAATACCATGTAACACTGTAAAGAAAGAATGGGTCAGTGGGCATATACCATGTCACATTGTGAAGAAAGAACAGGTCAGTGGGTGCATACCATGTCACACTGTAAAGAAAGAATGGGTCAGTGGGCATATACCATGTCACATTGTGAAGAAAGAACGGGTCAGTGGGTGCATACCATGTCACATTGTAAAGAAAGAATGGGTCAGTGGGCACATACCATGTCACATTGTGAAGAAAGCATGGGTCAGTGGGCTAATACCATGTCACATTGTAAAGAAAGAATGGGTCAGTGGGCTTAAACCATGTCATATTGTGAAGAAAGAATGGGTCATTGGGGGCTTACCATGTCACATTGTGAAGAAAGAATGGGTCAGTGGGCTAATACCATGTAACACTGTAAAGAAAGCATGGGTCAGTGGGCGCATACCATGTCAGATTGTGAAGAAAGCATGGGTCAGTGGGGGCATACCATGTCACACTGTAAAGAAAGAATGGGTCATTGGGGGCATACCATGTCACATTGTGAAGAAAGAATGGGCCAGTGGGCTAATACCATGTAACACTGTAAAGAAAGAATGGGTCAGTGGGCATATACCATGTCACATTGTGAAGAAAGAACGGGTCAGTGGGTGCATACCATGTCACACTGTAAAGAAAGAATGGGTCAGTGGGCATATACCATGTCACATTGTGAAGAAAGAACGGGTCAGTGGGCGCATACCATGTCACACTGTAAAGAAAGAATGGGTCAGTGGGCATATACCATGTCACATTGTGAAGAAAGAACGGGTCAGTGGGTGCATACCATGTCACATTGTGAAGAAAGAATGGGTCAGTGGGTGCATACCATGTCACATTGTGAAGAAAGCATGGGTCATTGGGGGCATACCATGTCACATATTGTAAAGAAAGCAAGGGTCAGTTGGCTTATACCATGTCACATTGTGACGAAAGAATGGGTCATTGGGCTTATACCATGTCACATTGTGACGAAAGCATGGGTCAGTGGGCTAATACCATGTCACATTGTGACGAAAGCAAGGGTCAGTGGGCTTATACCATGTCACATTGTGACGAAAGCATGCGTCAGTTGGCGCATACCATGTCACATTGTGACGAAAGCATGGATCAGTGGGCTTATACCATGTCACATTGTGACGAAAGCATGGGTCAGTGGGTGCATACCATGTCATATTGTGAAGAAAGCATGGGTCAGTGGGTGCATACCATGCCACATTGTGAAGAAAGCATGGGTCAGTGGGCTAATACCATGTCACATTGTGACGAAAGCATGCGTCAGTTGGCGCATACCATGTCACAATGTAAAGAAAGAATGGGTTAGTGGGTGCATACCATGTAACACTGTTAAGAAAGCATTGGTCAGTGGGCTTATACCATGTCACACTGTAAAGAATGAATGGGTCAGTGGGCTTATACCATGTCACATATTGTAAAGAAAGCAAGGGTCAGTTGGCTTATACCATGTCACATTGTGACGAAAGCATGGGTCAGTGGGTGCATACCATGTCACATTTAGACGAAAACATGCGTCAGTGGGCGCATACCATATGTCACATTGTGACGAAAGCATGCGTCAGTGGGCGCATACCATGTCACACTGTAAAGAAAGAATGGGTCAGTGGGTGCATACCATGTCACATTGTGAAGAAAGCATGGGTGAGTGGGCTTATACCTTGTCATATTGTAAAGAAAGAATGGGTCAGTGGGTGCATACCATGTCACATTGTGAAGAAAGCATGGGTCAGTGGGCTTATACCATGTCATATTGTAAAAAAAGAATGGTTCAGTGGGCTTATACCATGTCACATTGTGACGAAAGCATGGGTCAGTGGGTGCATACCATGTCATATTGTAAAGAAAGAATGGGTCAGTGGGTGCATACCATGTCACATTGGAAAGAAAGAATGGTTCAGTGGGCTTATTACATGTCACATTGTGACGAAAGCATGGGTCAGTTGGTGCATACCATGTCACATTGAAAAGAAAGAATGGGTCAGTGGGTGCATACCATGTCACATTGTGAAGAAAGCATGGGTCAGTTGGTGCATACCATGTCACACTGTAAAGAAAGAATGGGTCAGTGGGCACATACCATGTCACATTGTGAGGAAAGAATGGGTCAGTGGGTGCATACCATGTCACACTGTAAAGAAAGAATGGGTCAGTGGGCGCATACCATGTCAGATATTGTAAAGAAAGCATTGGTCAGTGGGTGCATACCATGTCACATATTGTAAAGAAAGAATGGGTCAGTGGGTGCATACCATGTCACATTGTGAAGAAAGAATGGGTCATTGGGCACATACCATGTCATATTGTAAAGAAAGAATGGGTCAGTGGGTGCATACCATGTCACATTGTGATGAAAGCATGGGTCAGTGGGCTTATACCATGTCACACTGTAAAGAAAGAATGGGTCAGTGGGCGCATACCATATGTCACATTCGACACATGTCACATATTGTAAAGAAAGCAAGGGTCAATTGGCTTATACCATGTCACTTGTTGTGAAGAAAGCATGGATCAGTGGGCTTATACCATGTCACTTGTTGTGAAGAAAGCATGGGTCAGTGGGCTTATACAATGTTACATTGTAAAGAAAGAATGGGTCAGTGGACTCATACCATGTCACACTGGATTGGCTGGTTACTGGATTATTTACAGGCATTTACTTTTCCTCCCATAAATGTACAAATAGACAGAAGAGGTGCTTTTTGTGGTCACTAAAACTTTTTCTGCCGGTACTGTTTTTGTACACTGCTTCTCACAATACGACTCCCAGAAGAAGATAAAACAGAAACTTGCATGTAAAATTCTAAGTTTTTATTTCAGGTTGATTGAAGATAGACAATAACACATTGACATCGTTTGTTGCAAATTCTCTACGGTTACTATACATCTGCCGAGTACTCAGTGTCAGGCCATTGATAGCCACTGATTAAAAGGACATATACTATGTGATCTTAACCTCTCACCGTGGAATTCAAATATTGAAATTTTAAATTGCAGTTAACACTTGACAGCAGTTCCTATGATGTACAAAAAGGGACATCCTGACCCTGTTTAAGAGGTCAAGGTTATTGACCTTGGTAAGATCTTCTCACTGGAACCGTGCAGGCAGCCAGAACGAAAGTGCCAAAATCAACCCACAGAAACATGAATAAATAGACCGAAAATTGACCCCTTGTAAAGAATTTTGAAATGTTTTCAATGCAGGAAGATTAGATGTTTCAATGGACAGTCTCAGACCAGCTGAATCTGCACGAGCCCCAGTATCAGGCCTACCTTAGCCTTGCTGATTGATGGCAAAGTCAGAAATCAGTACAATTGAACATTAAAATCGTTGGCTTTACACATATAATATATGGACCATAACAACCATCTTCTTAGTTCAAAGTTATACACTCATGCAAATGATCGTCTTCATAACACTGAAATAAATAAATAATAAATAAATAAACTGAAAGAGTAGGGATGTATATGTTCAATCCTCTTGACAGAGGCTTGTTCATCCCAATTACATGTACTAGGCTAGATGCATGGTCATTAACCCTTTACGTGCTAAGCACAGTAACATCTCTTTCAAAGCTCCAGGAAAGTCAGATCAGTAGCACACCAAGGGTTAACAGCATATGAATACAAATTCTCAGCACAATTTCACTAAGACCCCCCCTCCCATCCCACAATTCCCATAGCTAAGATTAAGACCCTCCCTCCCAATTCTGTTCACCGACACGTGAACAGACCTAGCGAGGAAATAAGCAAGCAGGCCAGGAAGATAGTGAAAATGACACAATTATAATAGAATGACGAGGCAGATTGCCCCATATTATTACATGATCCCGATATCGGGGTACCAGCCAGTGGTACGTAGCACGATCGATCGTAACTGAGTCTTTAAAACACGCTACTTAGCAGGTCAACAGGATGGAACAATTATCAAAACAATCTGTAGACAGTTGTGATGATAACGTTATATCCTACAGCAAGGGAGAACACGCTGTTCTCCCCACAACTAGTTTTACTTCAAAATATTCCAATGAAATGTGTCAGAAAAATAAGCCTCGTCTCAACAGGAAAACCAACGCTTTTTTATGTCAGGTGCCATTTTTACCTGCTTAGCACTTCCCTTTAAACACATGGGTTAATTTTCACATTCAATGAATTAATGCACATGTCCGCCAGTGTTCTTCATCTGGCCACATGTGGAAAGATGAATTACATGTCACACAACATGGAACAAGTTGAATTGTGATCACAATGTTTACTGATGCAGATACATGCAATGCTCATTCAACTAGTACAGAACACAGTTATTACGAATACAGTAATGTACATTAATGTGCAAAAAATCACCTTTACAACTTGCGTCATAGGCATACAGTACGATTTTAACAGACGTGCATGATGCGGCGTCATGGTTTATACACATTTCATCATCACTGTAATACACTCATATAATAAGTAACCTACAATTTCCTGAACAAAATAATTTCCATATATCAATTTGTCCAAGCCAGACAACATCTCTGGCACAAGACAGCGAAGAAATTATTTTGTAATATAACACACTTGCGTATAGTCAAGGCTTGAGTTAAACTGCGTAACGTTGCCAATAGCCTATTTCGAAAATTGTGACTTCTACAGAATTCACTGCTCATTGTCTGTGCAATTAAACAGACGAACTGATTCCCAAACACTCTACACAATTTTCATCATCAGTTCAACAACATCTAAAATGAAAATTTGAAATAGGCCATAGCCAACAGATAGACAGTTGACCCCTTAAAAACCCAAGAAGAGGCCATACACAAGGTGTGGACATGGATCTTGTCACAGAATAAAGCAAGCTCATGGTTTATTTTGTACAAGATTATCAATATAATCAACAGGAGCTCATTAAATGTTCCAGCTAAAAGCACTGACAAAAGCCAATTTCACGACTATAAAGCTAGATCCCCTACAAAAACACCACTTTAGGGGAAAATATTTGTTTTTGAGCTCAAAATGATGGTCTCTTAACATGTAAGGGCATAATCAGTAAGAACGTGTCACTATCTACGTATAATACACAAACCGATATACTTGACACAGCTGACAACGAGTTCAGCCGCTAAGGTCATATGCCAACATCTCCTCTCCGTATGCCTTTCAGTGGATTGGAATAATCGTGGCGTCTGCTAGCACAAGCAGACGTCAGCCTTGTGCAAAAATCACAGAAAGTTCCCTGAACTGACGACAGTGAAAACAAAGCAAGGGTGTACACAATATTAGCCCAGAACTTCATTCCTCATAGACTTGCACTGCAGATGAGCTCCGTACGAAGTGAGTGAGGCATGATGGTCTGGGCTATTACAGGATATTCATATAAACATCACACATTATGAGATGTCTGGAAATCATTCACACACACACAAGACTTCAACTTAAAATGACAGTCTATAGTTTCTATTTCAGGTTTGCTAAAACCCTGAAATTCTCCCCAGTCTACGAGTTATTATTGAGAAATCTGCCACCAAACCCCTTTTTTCTCACCCCCATGCAAAATGATGCTCTTTAATTTTGGCATTCAAGGGATTCTCTTGGTGCATGAAAATAGAATCTGAAAAATATCAAGAATATTTTGCAATAAATCTTTGTTTTGACACAGACAAAATTTGTGTGATCATTAAAGACCTCATTTCCATTTATTCAGTTTGAGAAATTTAGAAAATAAACATTTTCTGTCATTTCTAAATAGGTTTTTCACTAAGAGATTCTATTCTCACTATCTTATCTTTTTCAGAATAATTCTGCCTTAAATATATTTACTTTTCAAAGTAAGATGAAGTGTGTATGCCAGATAAATAAATATATAGTATTTCCTGACTCGTCATTCATTATGCGCTGACTAGTCAAAGAGAAATATTTGCACTTTGCCCGGATATTAAGAAAAATAAAAACAAGATGAGCAATTATCAAAGAGTGTAAAATAGTCATTTTGTTTGCGAGACATTTGCATGCCACTGTAATGAGATCTAAAACAACTGGTAGGAAATCACAGGAGACAGTGAATTTTGTTCAAATTTCAATTCTGAAACTCTTGAGCAATTATGTATTTAAAAAAAATTCAATTTCAGTTTTACATGGATTCCTACACAAATATAAGCTGCCATTAATGGAAAAGGCCTGAGGCTTGTAATTTACTGGACTAATTTTACAAATAATTTCCATGTCTATTCTTAAGAATAATTACTTTTCTCCACCACTGAAACATAACCCCAGTCAGATTTGAATTTGCATACACCTGCCTCTTGTATAGACTAACCAATCAAATAAATATATCTGGGTGAGCAATCACCCATCCACACAGTGGGAGAGGATTTGTCGTACATGTGCGCAAGCGCGTCGTACATATAGCCGGGCACTGCCCAGTTTGACCATTACCTCAATGGTCATAAAAAAACTCGGCAGGACAAACAAACTGAGTCCAGTTCCATGGTACCGGGACAAGCATCAGAGACTACACACATACTCAGCAACAAGACAGAAGAACCAACTCAACTTGCATTCAACACAAGACGAGGCCGAGGCTGTGAATCCCTTGATGGGAGGGGCTTACACGTTACACGGCAACACTGATCGGCGTGGGACATAAAGTACAGTGCATGTCCCAATAGGCGCTTGCTTCAATGAGAAAACAGACTGAGTGGCACTGTTCTCATATCCATTCAGTAGCAACAAGCAAAATCTAGGCATATGTTGAAGCCACTGGGAAACAGTATTGTCAATAATGCTCTCTATGTACTAATGTTGATACAGGCTTGCCAGCTTCTAGTGTAGTTGTTGGTCCACTCGGTTTCAACAACTGAGTGAACGTATGCAAGTGGGCCAGCGAATAAGCGTGAAGCGTAGCTAAACAAGACCTCGGTTCTGTTGCAATACGCACACACATACATACATACATGTGAAAGTGTAACCAGAGTTGTCTTCTCTTAGCTCCTTTGTAAGACACAAGCTGGCCACTACTTCTGTTGATTCACAACAGAGACACAATGGCCGCCGAGGGCCAGCAAACTTCCTCCTACGGTTGTAGTCGAGGATGTATGTCCAGTGAAGACCAAGCAAGAGAAATCATCTTCTATCTTTGTTGAGCTCTTTTTTATATTACTGTGTTGCCTCTGCTGATCACATAGCCCATACTTTAAAATCTTAGTCCTTTTGGCTAGTGTTCACACCACTACGTCACCATAGCGACGAGTATGTCTGCACATGAACAGTGAGCTCTTCACAGCTGACAGACGTGAGACACACGTCTGCTGCAGCTCAACACTGAAATTGCACACAATATTTCATAAACAGGACTTGGTTTGTTGTAGTCCCGAGATCCATAAAATGCAGGTCCCGTGAAGAGGAGTCAGAAACAGACAGCGACACAATTGACACAGACACATGCACGCCCCGCTCGCCCGCCCGCCCATCCATCCGTCCGTCTGGCGGTCGGTGAACGGTCCAGCCACCTTAAGCCTCTTCTCGTCCGCCATGTTCCGCCATATTTAGTACAATCCACAGCCACGCAGATTGTTTGCGATGATTACATCCGTGACGGCATCAAACACAAACTGAATATTGTTGGTATCCGTGGCACAGGTTTGGTGGCAGTAGATTTCCTTGGTGGAGCTCTTGTTCTTAGCCTCAAACTGAGCCTGGATGTAGGCAGCTGCCTCCTCATATGTTTGCTTGCCTGGAACAGACGCATCACAATTAGAACAAAACCACAACAACAACCTTACACCAGCAGAGATTTTTCTAGGATTCCAAACTAAGTGCCCTTAGCAGTCAAATTGTGAAAAAATCCAGATAGCATTCATAACTGGAATTTCTGATTGTTCTTATTTTCATAAATTCCCCAAAATTAATTAATTTAAACTGGGAATTTTTACTGTTTGTTTCGTTTGTTGTTTAATGCTGCAATATTTCAGGTATATGACAGCAGCCTGTATATAATCGAGTCTAGACCAGACAATTCAGTGATTAATATCATGAGCATCGACCCACGCATTTGGGAGATGATGACATGCATCAACCAAGACATGTCATTTGCTGCAGACGTGGGGCTGAATATCGGCCTCTGAGCCTGGGCAGATAAATCCTGACCCAATAAATCATAATTATTTTCATGAGTTCTCCTTACTGTTAATATTGGCCTGGAGTACAGTTGGTCAGAATCAGAGTGACTTAGGATACAAGTATAATATAATAATTTGATCCCAATCTTTTATCTTTTTATCTGTGGATGAACGCCCAAAGTAATGCATATCATATATATGTTTACACATCATATATACATGTTTACAGATCATATATATGTTCACACATCATATATATATTTTTACACATCATATATATATGTTTACACATCATATTTATATGTTTACAGATCATATATATGTTTATAGATCATACAGTTTGTTTAAATGAATAATGTTTAGTAAAATCTTTTCATTAGGAAGTATTTTTTTTCATATTTACTGAACTTGAAACTCATAATGTGCCAAGATCAACACTGATGAACCATCTAGAACATGGACAGAACACTAAGGTGTTACGCCTACACCACAACATGACTTGACTCAAGATTTATAATCACTTTGAAGACATGCCAATTTGAACAAAGACAAATGTGTTGAGAGTCTAGACCTGGGAAAACCCCCACTTCTCTCTTAGCACCTCTGTCAATGGAGAGACATGTGAACACAGGGTAAACAGTTCACCTCTGTCCATGGAGGGACATGTGAACACAGGGTAAACAGTTCACCTCTGTCCATGGAGAGACATGTAAACACAGGGTAAACAGTTCACCTCTGTCCATGGAGGGACATGTGAACACAGGGTAAACAGTTCACCTCTGTCCATTGAGAGACATGTGAACACAGGGTAAACAGTTCATCTCTGTCCATTGAGAGACATGTAAACACAGGGTAAACAGTTCATCTCTGTCCATGGAGGGACATGTGAACACAGGGTAAACAGTTCACCTGTCCATAGAGAGACATGTGAACACAGGGTAAACAGTTCACCTCTGTCCATTGAGAGACATGTGAACACAGGGTAAACAGTTCACCTCTGTCCATGGAGGGACATGTGAACACAGGGTAAACAGTTCACCTCTGTCCATGGAGGGATATGTAAACACAGGGTAAACAGTTCACCTCTGTCCATGGAGGGACATGTGAACACAGGGTAAACAGTTCATCTCTGTCCATGGAGAGACATGTAAACACAGGGTAAACAGTTCATCTCTGTCCATGGAGAGACATGTAAACACAGGGTAAACAGTTCATCTCTGTCCATGGAGGGACATGTGAACACAGGGTAAACGGTTCACCTCTGTCCATGGAGGGACATGTGAACACAGGGTAAACGGTTCACCTCTGTCCATGGAGGGACATGTGAACACAGGGTAAACAGTTCACCTCTGTCCATGGAGGGACATGTGAACACAGGGTAAACAGTTCACCTCTGTCCATGGAGGGACATGTGAACACAGGGTAAACAGCTCACCTCTGTCCATGGAGAGACATGTGAACACAGGGTAAATGGTTCACCTCTGTCCATGGAGGGACATGTGAACACAGGGTAAACAGTTCACCTCTGTCCATGGAGGGATATGTGAACACAGGGTAAACAGTTCACCTCTGTCCATGGAGGGTCATGTGAACACAGGGTAAATGGTTGACCTTTGACCATGGAGGGACATGTGAACACAGGATAAATGGTTCACCTCTGTCCATGGAGGGACATGTGAACACAGGGGAAACTGTTCACCTTTGGACAAAGGAGATTATAATTCAGGTTTTCTCAGCTCTCCAGCACATTTTTAATGACCTAATGGACTGACTGTAATGTCATTCTCAAGTTGTCGTAATTCAAGAAACATTATTTCTGAATTATACCTTCTACAAATTTTGGTTTGGAATTGTTCCCATGCAACATGACATATTAACTCACTCACTCACTCTCAGTTTTCGGATGTGTGAAGCCAATTTCTGGTGTCCCCTGTCGTGGTAAAGCTAAGAGTGCCATGACACCTTACCCACTGACTCACTCAGTTTTCTGAGATTTTAGGTAACAAGTGCAAGCTGCAAAAGTAGCCCTTCTTCGTGTAACACAAAGGTACCCCATATATATGTCTAGGAGCCAATGTGGTATCATTATAAACCTTGGGGGTTGAATGCATGAATTAATCAGTTTATCAGATATCTTATTGAACCAGTATTGATCATTCTTAATTATTTTCATCTGTATATATCAGTATGATTAGCATACCATTGGCCTGATAAAACTAATAACTAAACTAGTCAAGTATGTTATTCTTATACCTGACACAAATACAGGCAAAAATAATAACTTAAAAGATATTCCAGCAAATGTATGAAAAAACTGTTCCAAAACAGATGGAAAACTACATGTCAGTAGTAACAGTAGGTGTATTGTTTTGCTGGTGAAGGTCTGTGAGGTGTCCACCAAACATGGTGATATCTCCCCACACTGGGCCGTAGCACTGAATCTATTACTGTACATCTAGATAATGTCCCTTCCAAATCCCCACATTTCAGAACTCCAAAACATATTGAAATGCCTCTAATTCCAACCATAATAGGATAAATCCATAATTATCTACTCATACACACTGGTGTGTCCTTGGTGCCATATCTATCTGAGTTCCATCAAATCAGTTTGTGAAATGGCTCCGGTTCACAATCATGGCTATATTTAGCCATACCGACTTGCTGATAATTTATGTATATCATTAATGGCAAATGTTTGAGAAATACGGAGGGAAAATGACATTTATTTTGCTTTGTACATCCAACTGCCATAACTATGCCTCAAATACCAAATTCTACCCAATCCCTTGTTCCAAAATCATGCGAGGATGTCAGACTGTGCCATTTCAGCACCTTCCAACAGTATTGATCTTGCTGGGTTGGACTCCATTTTCTATTTCTGCATAAATAATGAGGTCTGACAAGGGCAGGTAACTCATACATGACTAGAGTACCAGGTACCTAATTAATTATACAGTTCTACAAAATCCATCAGATTTGACAGTAGTTTTTTACCAATAATTAAAAAAATTCAATTTCAATTATATTTGTAAATCATGAAAGGAATATTTTTTGACAACTTCATTGATTTTTGGTGGAAACTAAAATGGTGTAATAAGCTGAGTTTAATTTATCTTGAATACATTTCAGAAGCAGGTATGAGACCACATTTCAGGTAGGTAGTTAGGAAGTACTCAAATTATGTTGATCCTTTCTTGACTTCCTCCAACTAATTCCCCTCACTCCCCTAGACACCCACACTGCATGTCTACAGAATGATGCAGACAAATGCTTCATTACATCACTGTCTGTTTCATAAATTCATAAATTTCAGCTTAATTATTTTACAACCAATGCCCCTGTTTTCCTGATGACTCGGATTCTATGCAACAATTTAATGCAGTAAAAATTATGAGGAAATGTCTATTTGTGTGTACATCTCCAAAAGCATGTGTCCCGCCTGACATCAGCTCAACCATCTTGTCTCTGTATAACATCCTCATAGATAATAATAATATAACAAACATATTGGTTTTGAGTCGACTTTGCTAAATCCTACAGAAATGCACATACTGGGAAAGTATGGTGACCTAAGTATTCTGGACAAGGTATTTACATAAGTTAACAAATGCTACTGAAATGATTTTGTTTCACATTAATTGGAACCGCCTAATCCTAGAAATGAAATTATTTGTGTTTGTTGAGACTCATTAGTGGCCAGGTTGAAGGAGATGGTAGGAGGGCCTGGGTGCTGTGGGAGATGGTAGGAGGGCTTGGGTGCTGTGGGAGATGGTAGGAGGGCCTGGGTGCTGTGGGAGATGGTATGAGGGCTTGGGTGCTGTGGGAGATGGTAGGAGGGCCTGGGTGTTGTGGGAGATGGTAGCTGGGCCTGGGTGCTGTGGGAGATGGTAGCTGGGCCTGGGTGCTGTGGGAGATGGTAGGAGGGCCTGGGTGCTGTGGGAGATGGTAGGAAGGCTTGGGTACTGTGGGAGATGGTAGGAGGGCCTGGGTGCTGTGGGAGATGGTAGGAGGGCCTGGGTGCTGTGGGAGATGGTAGGAAGGCTTGGGTGCTGTGGGAGATGGTAGGAGGGCCTGGGTGCTGTGGGAGATGGTAGGAGGGCCTGGGTGCTGTGGGAGATGGTAGGAAGGCTTGGGTACTGTGGGAGATGGTAGGAGGGCCTGGGTGCTGTGGGAGATGGTAGGAGGGCCTGGGTGCTGTGGGAGATGGTAGGAAGGCTTGGGTGCTGTGGGAGATGGTAGGAGGGCCTGGGTGCTGTGGGAGATGTTAGGAGGGCCTGGATGCTGCGGGAGATGGTAGGAGGGCCTGGGTGCTGTGGGAGATGGTAGAAGGGCCTGGGTGCTGTGGGAGTGGGGCTTCTGGGGCAGGGTGTGGGTAGGAGGGCCTGGGTGCTGTGGAGGATGGTAGGAGGGCCTGGGTGCTGTGGGAGTGGAGGGGGTGGGGCTTGTGGGGCAGATGTGGGTAGGAGGGCCTGGGTGCTGTGGGAGATGGTAGGAGGGCCTGGGTGCTGTGGGAGATGGTAGGAGGGCCTGGGTGTTGTGGGAGATGGTAGGAGGGCCTGGGTGCTGTGGGAGATGGTAGGAGGGCCTGGGTGCTGTGGGAGATGGTAGGAGGGCCTGGGTGCTGTGGGAGATGGTAGGAGGGCCTGGGTGCTGTGAGAGATGGTAGGAGGGCCTGGGTGCTGTGGGAGATGGTAGGAGGGCCTGGCTGCTGTGGGAGATGGTAGGAGGGCTTGGGTGCTGTGGGAGATGGTAGGGGGGCCTGGGTGCTGTGGGAGATGGTAGGAGGGCTTGGGTGCTGTCTGTGGGAGATGGTAGGAGGGACTGGGTGCTGTGGGAGATGGTAGGTGGGCTTGGGTGCTGTGGGAGATGGTAGGAGGGCCTGGGTGCTGTGGGAGATGGTAGGAGGGCCTGGGTGCTGTGGGAGATGGTAGGAGGGCCTGGGTGCTGTGGGAGATGGTAGGAGGGCCTGGGTGCTGTGAGAGATGGTAGGAGGGCCTGGCTGCTGTGGGAGATGGTAGGAGGGCCTGGCTGCTGTGGGAGATGGTAGGAGGGCTTGGGTGCTGTGGGAGATGGTAGGGGGGCCTGGGTGCTGTGGGAGATGGTAGGAGGGCTTGGGTGCTGTCTGTGGGAGATGGTAGGAGGGACTGGGTGCTGTGGGAGATGGTAGGTGGGCTTGGGTGCTGTGGGAGATGGTAGGAGGGCCTGGGTGCTGTGGGAGATGGTAGGAGGGCCTGGGTGTTGTGGGAGATGGTAGGAGGGCCTGGGTGCTGTGGGAGATGGTAGGACGGCTTGGGTGCTGTCTGTGGGAGATGGTAGGAGGGCCTGGGTGCTGTGGGAGATGGTAGGAGGGCCTGGGTGCTGTGAGAGATGGTAGGGGGGCCTGGGTGCTGTGGGAGATGGTAGGAGGGCCTGGGTGCTGTGGGAGATGGTAGGAGGGCCTGGGTGTTGTGGGAGATGGTAGGAGGGCCTGGGTGCTGTGGGAGATGGTAGGAGGGCTTGGGTGCTGTCTGTGGGAGATGGTAGGAGGGCCTGGGTGTTGTGGGAGATGGTAGGAGGGCCTGGGTGCTGTGGGAATGGAGGAGGCTTGTGGGGGCAGGTGTGGGTAGGAGGGCCTGGGTGCTGTGGGAGTGGAGGGGGGGCTTGTGGGGGCAGGGTGTGGGTAGAAGGGCCTGGGTGCTGTGGGAGATGGTAGGAAGGCCTGGGTGCTGTGAGAGATGGTAGGGGGGCCTGGGTGCTGTGGGAGATGGTAGGAGGGCTTGGGTGCTGTCTGTGGGAGATGGTAGGAGGGCCTGGGTGCTGTGGGAGATGGTAGGAGGGCCTGGGTGCTGTGGGAGATGGTAGGAGGGCCTGGGTGTTGTGGAAGATGGTAGGAGGGCCTGGGTGCTGTGGGAGTGGAGGAGGCTTGTGGGGGCAGGTGTGGGTAGGAGGGCCTGGGTGCTGTGGGAGTGGAGGGGGGGGGGGGGGGGGGCTTGTGGGGGCAGGGTGTGGGTAGAAGGGCCTGGGTGCTATGGGAGATGGTAGGAAGGCCTGGGTGCTGTGAGAGATGGTAGGGGGGCCTGGGTGCTGTGGGAGATGGTAGGAGGGCTTGGGTGCTGTCTGTGGGAGATGGTAGGAGGGCCTGGGTGCTGTGGGAGATGGTAGGAGGGCCTGGGTGCTGTGGGAGATGGTAGGAGGGCCTGGGTGCTGTGGGAGATGGTAGGAGGGCCTGGGTGCTGTGGGAGATGGTAGGAGGGCCTGGGTGCTGTGGGAGATGGTAGGAGGGCCTGGGTGTTGTGGGAGATGGTAGGAGGGCCTGGGTGCTGTGGGAGATGGTAGGAGGGCCTGGGTGCTGTGGGAGATGGTAGGAGGGCCTGGCTGCTGTGGGAGATGGTAGGAGGGCCTGGGTGTTGTGGGAGTGGAGGTGGACGGGGCTTGTGGGGCAGGTGTGGGTAGGTGGGCGTGACTGGGTGCTGTGGGGCAGGGTGTGGGTATGGGTGACCGGGTGCTGTGGGGCAGGGTGTGGGTAGGGGTGACTGGGTTCTGTGGGAGTAGTGGTGGACGGGGCTTGTGGGGCAGGTGTGGGTAGGAGGACCTGGGTGTTTTGGTGCGGGTGTTGGTAGGAGGGCCTGGGTGCTGTGGGAGTGGAGGGGGGGCAGGATTTGATTGAGAAGAAATGCATTGTTTCAAGACCAAAGGTATAACAAATATTCATGTCAACATCAGGAAAAACTCTCTCCACTGTCACACGAACCAGATCCTAGTGTACGTTGTAAGCAGCTAAATGTCCATCATGTTCCAGGATAGCATAGCATCTCTAGCAGTGTACTCTACAAACACCATCTTGTAGGTAAGTTTATTATTATTTGTTAAAGAATTCAGCTATCTGATTAGCCAGTCACAGTCTTGTAAATACCTAAGTAAGTTGGCTTTGAGTTACCATACTGAAAGTCTGAGGGCAGTCACAAGACAGGTCTAAATTTTCACACAAAAATATCTCACAAAATATGTCCTTGCAACTCAGCAACCCCTAATGATACATTGTAACATGCATCACTAGCAGGATGTACATTATCTTACCCTCTTCGACCATCGATCAAGTGGTCAACACTCCCATTCAGATTGCACACTCCTGTACACCCCACTCGTACTATATGTGACTCCTAGTACAGATGTGTTCAGTTATGCCTGTATTATACATACCTGTATACTCTTGGAAACATATCGTTAGCGGAGATTTTCTGATTTTCTCTTCAAACAAATCCTTCTTGTTGAGAAAGAGAATGATGGATGTATCTGTGAACCATTTATTGTTACAGATGGAATCGAACAACTTCAAGCTCTCTTGCATGCGGTTCTGGAAGAAAAATGGGAATTGTTTATGACTTTGTGACAGGAATCAATCTTATGTTTTTCATTTTCTTTGAGCATCTTTAGCATTACTGCATGTAAGAATTAGTACTACCTTAATACAGATACCATATTAGTATTAATACTACAATGTCATTGAAGAGTTTTATAAATATCAATATTCTTGTTGACAAAAGTTGTTGTCCTCATGACAGTTCACAATATTCCAATTGGAATGTTTAACATTACCTACTGGAAAATACATATTGGTTTCAAATGTTCAAACCATGGACGATGGATTCTGGTTTTGTAAGTTAGAAATACTCTTCCAAAAGATAGATAATCATATGCTTTCATGTCAATCAACAGGAACAAAACAATTCACAAGTACATGAACAAAAAAAGAAAATCCACAGAAAGATTTGTCAGAATTCTATGAAATGATTTCCTAAATACATCCAGTTCATACGGCCTCCCTACGAGGGGCTGGATACTCACAGTTGTTTCATCTTCATGTAACACTTGATCGTATTCGCTCATGGCTACACAAAATATAATGGCAGTGACATCTTCAAAACAGTGAATCCATTTCTTTCTTTCTGATCTCTGCCCTCCAACGTCAAATAATCTGCAAGGACAACCAATGTTGAGACACAAGCTAACACCAATGTTTAGAAGTTGAGCTACCGTATTTACTTCCAGGTTGTATAGGAATAAGTTATTATAGGTGTGTACGAAACTTTCAGTCACAATACTTCATTTACATGCTTTGATCAATTGCAAATTTTTCAGATCTGAAAAGTAGTTCTTGTAGTAAGTATTCATACTGTTTTCAGTGAGAAAGATTGAATTACATAAATCAATGCATATGCAATAACATTTTCTTTTGATTCTAATATCAGATCTTTCTCAATGTTAATGGCTAGATTGCTGATGCCTGATATTAATACTTACCATGAAAACAAATTAATAGTAAATAAATAGTTTCTTCTAAGATATTGCTCTACAGGAACAAAATACATTTCTTTTTTGCTTTTATCTCCTTATGGTTAAAATAACAGGGTGACCTCATACAAGATAAAGACTTGAATCTTCATCTGCAATGAACACTTAGAGTTAACACACAAAATGACATCAAACACCATGTAAATATGTCCTGATTCTACCATCATCTGAAATAAGCAACTATATCATATTTTGCAAGTGTAGTGAGAATCTACAAGGAAGGAAGGTTTCAAGCTAAGGCCACAACAGTTAGCTATCAGATTTTCATCCATTTTCTTTCTCGCAAGATTATGGCAGGATTTTATTCTTTAAATTTTATTTTCAGAAATTGCAAGAAAATGCAAAGATCTTCATCTTGCCGTTCAAAGAAGTGGGTGACTGAAAGAAAATGGCTGTCACTCTACTGAATGCATATTAAGTTCCCAGTGCAAATAAACACTCCCAATGTTTTGAAACCAATATTTCAAGATTGCATGTGGAGGTATTGTCCTTTCAGTCTAGGTCTTATCATTATTACATTGTAAGTACTCAGAAACATTAAATAGTATTAAACTGAGCACTTATTACCGAGGATGTCAAATTTTCTACAGCTCACAAAATCCAATGAGGTGGGTCAGGATGAACATCTAGTGCTTCATGATGGCCTGATATGGTGATAGCAATGTTAACACTGGATGTCACATTATTTCCCCTGAATTTACATCAAATCAGTTCAAACTTGCTGATATAAACATGAAACTTCTTGATAAGTCAGACTCCATTGCAGATGCATGGGAATGGAGAATGGCCCATTGTTCTGTTAATATGATATCCCACCCCAGTCAATCTGATAAGTGGCCAAATGTTGTTTTGTATCACAGTAACCTAGGCCCTTGAAGGGTCACTTCAAGGTCATGACTATTGAGTGTCAGTTCAGGTTATTGAACACTTTAGCTTCATTCAGTTTCTCACCCTTCTAGGGGAAAATATTTGAAGAAAGCTTTTGGAAGATGTGAATGATTAGTAAACCTTTTCTACAATTTGAAAGCAGAATGAAAAGAACTAGAACTTCACAAAGGCCCTACCAGTGAAGCTGATTAGGATGTACATCAACACTTTTGGTTCATACTCACTTGAAATTTAAATTCTTAAAGGAGAAGTGCACTTCTACAATACCAGTTGTTTTCACTCTTGTCCTCAAGATATCCTGCTCAGTTGGCATGTAGTCCTTTGCCCCTAAACGATCTAAGTCATCTAAAAAGCTGAAAAGTGAAAGAAATGTGTTAACTAGGAATTGAAAGAATCATCACATGTTCTGAATAATGTTATCAAATTGTCACATACATCCATGGCATTCCCAGCCTTTGTAGACATCTTTGAGTTTCACTGATACTTGTGGTCGTAATTCTAGAAAATGCTGTCTTGGAGCATGGCTACAAAGGGACTCCAGCACATGTACATTGTCAAATCTTGGCATTACATTTTTAAGGTAAAAAGACAAATACAAATTGTGTGGTTCACAGCTCTAAGTTACATTTGACAGTCTGCTACCCCAACGTCTGCAAATTCATTGTCATTTTTATGTGATCAGGATGCAACAAAAAAATCACAGTTTCAATTTTCTGTCAAAAGATATCTGGTCTGTTTTTGCTGTTTTGTAAAGACAATGAAACCATTCTCTCTGCAAAACTATCCAACTTTTAACCATCTGACAAAAGAAGACAACGAGACAACATAGGTAAGCTATTCACAAGCCATTGAGAAATACGTGAATATTACTGACCCCATGAAGTACAAGACAACATAGGTATCCTATTCACAAGCCATTGAGAAATACGTGAATATTGCTGACCCCATGAAGTACAAGACAACATAGGTAAGCTATTCACAAGCCATTGAGAAATACGTGAATATTGCTGACCCCATTAAGTACAAGACAGCATAGGTACTCTATTCACAAGCCATCTTGACATAGGTACAATATAGCTAATAGCAGTGGAAAACAACATTCACTTCACTTATTACATTTTTGTATCCATGATAGAAGAGAAAAAGGATTCAGCTAAACGTTAATCAATTTTTGTGTGTTTCCTTTTATACCTTGACTAGATTGAAAAATAAATGAAATGATGTGAGTGATCAGTTGTCAAAGAAGGTGTATGTTGTGACTTAATCAACACTAATGAAAGTAGGTCACAGTGACCTGCTGCACGGACTGGCCCTGAACCATTATTTCAGTGAAGCCAACATGGTGGTCTGGCACATGGGCATGACAGGAAGTAGCAAGGGAACACATCCACTTTGTTAGATCCACCTTGTTGGGGCAGTGGTTGGATCCACCCTGAAATATCCATTGGCCGGGGGTAAAGGGCCATTAATCCAGCTTGTCATTTGAGAAAATAATTTCTGCACCTGATGACCCCGAGCTTCATACTGTAAGGTTAACAGCTTGGCTTCTGCCACCTGCCACAGAATCAATACCCCACAAAACATTCAGATGCCCACATGCCCTACAAAACATGCCCTTAAAAAACCTGAGAAAACATACCATGCCACACCGAGCCTGGTAAACCCAGCCTACCCTATAAAACACGTAAAAACTTTCACTGCCATACATTAAACATAAAAATCTACACTTCCCTACAAAATATATTTGACAGCCTACAAAGAAAAGCTGTAATTATGTTAAGTGGAAAAACCTACATTTGCTACCAATACTGCAGCTATATGACAGTGGGGGCACCTAGTAAGTTCGCGGGTATGGCTTGAAAAGACGTTAAGCAGTATTCCTGCTATATGACATAGTGGAGAAAGGATTCAGCAAGACTGGATCTCATACACCGTGCCTGGGTGGAAATCGTACCCAGGTAGTAGGCATGAAGTGGCAAACAAAAACAACAAAATATATCATAAACGATAAGACATCTTCTATACACCTTAACTAAACCCTGGACTCTTTCATGTAGTTCTCACAATCTCAAATTACCCGCCCTTGATTTCCCTTTAGACAATTTGATTGGCTACACTACTAGGTGTAACGTACCAATCAGAATGCGAGTTACAAACTAGTCTCAATGTTAGGTTTGAGATACACACAAAACAGCAGCCATTCACATTGATTACCACAGAGTTTGTGAGAAATTGTGTTGAAATATTTGCATAGACTTGCAAAAGAAAGCCCGCAAAAATGTTTTTGATGGAAAGGATGTCTTCATGTCAATCAAAACTGGTGTTGGCTTTGGTTTCTAGGCAATACAAGTTACCTCCCTTACCCATTTTCTATTTCCTTTTCTTGACGGTTGACTGGTCCGTAAAATGTTAATAAAAATCAAGGGCAGGTAATTTGAGATCACGAAAACCTTGTGAATGGATCCAGGGGTTCAAATGAGAGCCCTGGAGATACAGAGGATGACTACAAGCAGATGGCTTGATAATTGGAATGCATTTACCTGCTGTAAGATTTAACATTTGAACACTCAGATAAACATCCTTTAAACTGTTGACTCACTTAGCCAGATATGTAAGCATGAATACTAAATGTATCAGCACTCTCATGGACAAGTAAATCCATTATCTATTACTAAGCTGGGTTAAATAGAATGCATGTTTTTTAAAAAAATATGTTCGTAAGATAGAATTTATCAACAGGTTGAAGGTACATCTCCACCCACTGATGGTTATCAGCAGTTACAAAAGTCAGATCATATAAAACACAACTGCAAGGTAACATCTACCTGGCTACAACATGTTCCAGTACCAAGTATTTACCTTGGCTTCTAAACTACGTGCCCCTGGGAACAAATGGGGAAAAATAACGTTGTTTAGAATTGGAAGTTTTTTAAATTTTTATTTTCTCAAATCCAGAAGTATTTTAACATTGTATTTTGAGATTTCATTCAATGCAATAACATAAAGCTAAACTCTTCCGCAATATTGGTCCAGCTCTTAGTGAAATTACAGATTACCTCTGTAAAGCCATAACATTAGTTATTAGTTACACATACTAACATGAATTGGGAATTTTAAATTCCAATTTGGGAAATTTAACTGCCATTTGCTGCAGACTTGGGGCAGAATATTGCCCTCTGGTTGCTGTAGACAAGTCCCTGAGTACTCAATGCATATTTGAAGGTGAATGATGATCTGCTGGTCGCAATGGCAGCACATGGATACGACTGTCAGGCAACACTTTGTTCTAATTTTCGTTTTGCAAATTTAACTTCCCAGAGCCAAGAAACACAATGAAAAAAAAGCCATGGTAAATACATAACTGTACAAATAATAAAATGAATATTGCAAATAATATACCAGCATTATATTATCCCATTATACTAACCTCTAAAAGTATGGGACCTTATCACCATGCAAAACTATCCGCTGACACCTTGCTTATTGTGTGGCATCATACTTCACACCAAAACATTGCAATTATTATTATTGCTACAGTTTTTAAAAGCCTGTTAAGAGGGCCATTACCAGACTGAATATTATTACAATTTGAGTCACAGCACACCAAGCATTCTTTACCGGTGGTAGAAGGGCAAGGGTTGGCCATTTAATACATTGTAGTGCATCCCAATCATTTTTAGGGGACACAGGTACAATCTACCTGTGTTCCATGTGATGCAGACATTATGCCAAATGTACTACCGTGTACCCAGCCCAATACTACCTGGCCCTACCCGGACACCTGTTGCAGGTCTCAAGCTGGCTACAAACTGGCCAATTGAGAATTGCTTTACAGAGGCCCTGGCAAAAACTACTTTGATACAGGCACAAAACGATCTGATCATGTATACACTGAAGTTGACTGAAGCATTATCTTTACTCAAACATATAAAAGTCAGAAGGAATGGATACATAGTCAGAAAGAAATGAGAACATTTAGCAACTTGTAGTGTAACGAAGGAGTTTGATTGTTATTGTAATTAATTAAACAACATATCACGTGACTGACCACGGGTCTGGGCAGTCCTGAGGGTACCCGAGTTACCTGTCCCAGCCCTGCATCCAAATTTAGTTTCATATATATATATATAGAAACCATACATTGATGATTTAATCTATTCAATTCACTTATATGACACAAACCTCAAGGTGCATTCACAATGCGCTGGGGCAGCCAGCACTGACAGCAAGACTATGTTCCCTTAACAATCTGGGGTCACAATCACTAGCTTAAGTTAGGCCAATTGTACTAAAATTTTGGTCAAATGAAAATTAAAGTAAAAAATAAAATAACCATGCTTTTAATTTTTTTGTCTTCTTGGTGAAATACAAAGGAAATGAAAATGGAACATGTGTTGTTGGGTTTGCTCCCGTCTTAATTTCACCTACTTTGAAGAACAAGAGGCACACGTTGAAGGTGAAATAACTGCTCTCCAAACTGTTAACCATTCCACATTTGTGAAATATTGAGTCACTGGTTCTGCAAACCTTATTTTGCTGGGTCATTTTTCCTATGAAAAATCCTTATGTTCTTCTTAAAAATATTATCTGAATTTGTCAGAAATGGTCTCAACTATCTTTCAGAAATTCTCAATGTGGGCAGTGGGTCTCCATGTGAGACAAAATATAACATATTCAAATCTATCTTCCAGCCAAATGAACATATGAATATTTTGGTTATCAAACAATCAGTGATTAAATAGGCCTCAAATTACCTTTTATCTTCAACATGCGGAATGAAATATACAAAACTTTCTTTTAGAAAACTTTAAAATCCCCAGACCCAAAGTTGCATATGAAGCATGAGGTTATCAGTTATATAGTTTAGATATGTTATTACCTTGCAATAGAGTTGTTTTGGGTGTTTTGTTTACAAACAGTAATCCCAAGTCCCAAAATTAGTTTATTTATACATTACTTATCTTGGCTGCCCTAAACATGTTTTCTTATAAGCTGAAAAGTAGAAACTCAAAGACCTATGTGGAGTTCGCAAGGCCTTGCGTGGAGTTCGCTAGTGGCACAGATGATGTGGAGCATCAAGTGGGGCACATGATTTGTTTGTTTGTTTGTTTGTTGTTTAACGCCGCACTCAGCAATGTTCCAGCTAAATGATGGCATTCTGTAAATAATTGGGATTGGGATGCAATTGGGATATGATGAAGGGTAGAATGCCTGCTACTTGGAAGCAAAACAGTCAGACTTTGAAATGTACTAAATATTTGTATGTTGTATGCCAAAACAACACATGTTTTTGAGGACCTCGTAGGTTTTGTCCAATATAACTAATACATGAACAAAAATCCTAATGCTATGGTCAGTTGTTTTCCGTGATTTCCATCTTCTCTGCCTCCAGGCTGCTACAGCAGGACATACTGCCACACAGATTACATTATGTTGGTCTACAGCTCTAACATGTGTGTGTAATACTTACTATTTGGCTGAATCGTTCAGCTGATATTCATTAGATCTAGCGAAGCACTCCTGCACTCCAGTATCTGTCCATAGGCGCTTCATGGCAGCCAGTAAATCCTCAGAGAATGGTTCTGTATCCTCCATGCGGGCGATAACATCCAACACCATTTTGGCATCAGACTGAAACAGTGAAACATTTGAGTTGTAAATGCTAAATAACAAAATACTTGTGGCAGGGTATTCCAGGGGTCTAGTTTTTAAAGCAAAGTCACACCTATGACTCTCTCTATGTTATATCTTTTCATGAAATGGTGAGTGAGAGAGTTTGGTCTAACACCGCTCTGGAAACCTGGAAACATAATCATGGCATATTGTGGATTCAAACCCACTTAAAAAGGCACAATTGTAGGTTTCTAGTGCACAACAATTTATAGTGCCTTAGACAACTGGATGGGAAACGGGCCCTTGAAAAAATATATGAAAACTGCTAAATGTACAACTAAGTCTATAAAAAACTATAAAAATAATTATGTGGTTATAGCACTTTGAGTCTGAATAATGAAAAGTACTGAATATGCAACTCTTTCCTGCGATGTTTTGGTATATTACCGATTCACATGTGGTGTAAGGAAATTAACATATTACATGAACCATGTGAGATGTATTTGGACAAAAGCAATGAAAATCATGAATTAAGAATCATGTCATCCTGGACTTCAATCAGCGACAGAAATTGTGTCTGTAGGATGACTGCAGATATTGTTTTGTTGTACTCAGCGACAGATATTGTGTCTGTAGGATAACTGCAGATATTGTTTTGTTGTACGCAGCAACAGATATTGTGTCTGTAGGATGACTGCAGATATTGTTTTGTTGTACTCAGCGACAGATATTGTGTCTGTAGGATGACTGCAGATATTGTTTTATTGTACTGCAGTCTGAAGAAGACACCATCTGTCACTAACTATAGACTGCAATGTAACTTAAACTCTCAACATCCAATAGTTATTTATAATAGTCACTACTCTTTGCACCAAAGGTGAATCAAATCAAGAGAAAACATCAATGCTACTTCACAAGTTCAGCCTAACACCATGAAGCAGGAAACCTGAGACTGATCTAAAATCAAGGTTTTCTGACAGATTTCTGTACAATGTTTGTGAAGGTACCTGTTTCAAATGCCTTATTGTACACCTTTCCAATAAGATCATGCTGTTTCTACGATACATATGTGGTACGAAGCTCTTTATGAGATGTATGCAAGTTGGCAAAAGACACCTCCAGGAAAACCACATCTCTGGAAGAGTGAATGACCTCAGCGAGGCTCGGTGTCTGCCACACTGATGAGCACGTGTGTAAGTACCAGCAACTTGAAAACAAGTGGCAATGACTAATCTTGCACATCATCAACACAAGGCTTCCTGGCTCTTAACTTTAGATTTTGATTCACTGTGAAAACATAATTTACTAATGCCTTTAATCTCATGCACCTCCTTCCGTTTAGATGAACATTTTGCTATGTCAGTCAAGGCCAGATGTTCCTGTTTCAGCCAAGAATACCATGGCTACTATCTAGTTCTTGTGTTGATACTGTTATAGTGTTTGCTGTTTATCTGTGGATAATACATGAAGTCCACAAAATGAAGTCTTTTCTGTGGAACTTCTTTCATTCATATTGAGATAATAGTTGCTCAAAATATTTCAAAAATCATATTTTTCATTACCTAAAAGATGCAGAAATATATTCAGATTTTGGGACAATTAAAAGAGTTCAATCTTTTTTTTGCTAACAATAGAACATATTCCAACATTTATATTATCAATCAAGCAAAATAGTGAAAGTTATTTTCACTCCAAGGTACCATAGTCCAGTGGTATATATATCTTGCAGTTGACTTAAATGTAAGAAGTCCTATTCATATGTGTATATACACCTTTGTGTTGTGGATGAACATTTGTTTTGTGGAATATATTATGCAACAAAAAGAAACACGATGTGTACTGATACACAAAGAAATGCAATGACTAGCTTTGTGAGCATGTAGGAGCATGACACTCAACCAAGTGTTCCCTATCCAAGTATTAATAGGGATTACCAACATGGCAGCGGGCATATATCACTCCATCTAGATGATTCTACCCATGGCAGCGGGCATATATCACTCCATCTAGATGTTTCTACCCATGGCAGCGGGCATATATCACTCCATCTAGATGATTCTACCCATGGCAGCGGGCATATATCACTCCATCTAGATGGTTCTACCCATGGCAGCGGGCATATATCACTCCATCTAGATGGTTCTACCCATGGCAGCGGGCATATATCACTCCATCTAGATGGTTCTACCCATGGTAGCGGGCATATATCACTCCATCTAAATGTTTCTACCCATGGCAGCGGGCATATATCACTCCATCTAGATGGTTCTACCCATGGCACCGGGCATATATCACTCCATCTAGATGTTTCTACCCATGGCACCGGGCATATATCACTCCATCTAGATGTTTCTACCCATGGCACCGGGCATATATCACTCCATCTAGATGTTTCTACCCATCAGCGAAGGAAGTTGACCAGCTGTGGATACAAGATCTGGGAACATCTTCAGTGCACAAGGACAGAATGCACATGGAATACCATGGCTGAAATCAACCATGCAACAATATATCAGAGGGACACAAGGATGGCACCACCATAGAGTCCTCCACTGGTTATATGACAAAATGGATACAAGCATACAACAACAGAGCCCGGATACAAGCATACAACCACAGAGGCCGGATACAAGCATACAACCACAGAGGCCGGATACAAGCATACAACCACAAAGGCCGGATACAAGCATACAACCACAGAGGCCGGATACAAGCATACAACCACAGAGGCCGGATACAAGCATACAACCACAAAGGCCCGATACAAGAATACAACAACAGAGCCCGGATACAAGCATACAACCACAGAGGCCGGATACAAGCATACAACCACAGAGGCCGGATACAAGCATACAACCACAGAGGCCGGATACAAGCATACAACCACAGAGGCCAGATACAAGCATACAACCACAAAGGCCGGATACAAGCATACAACCACAGAGGCCGGATACAAGCATACAACCACAGAGGCCGGATACAAGCACACAACCACAGAGGCCGGATACAAGCATACAACCACAGAGGCCGGATACAAGCATACAACAACAGAGGCCGGATACAAGCACACAACCACAGAGGCAGGATACAAGCATACAACCACAGAGGCCGGATACAAGCATACAACCACAGAGGCCAGATACAAGCATACAACCACAGAGGCCGGATACAAGCATACAACCACAGAGGCCGGATACAAGCATACAACCACAAAGGCCGGATACAAGCATACAACCACAGAGGCCGGATACAAGCATACAACCACAGAGGCCGGATACAAGCACACAACCACAGAGGCCGGATACAAGCATACAACCACAGAGGCCGGATACAAGCATACAACAACAGAGGCCGGATACAAGCACACAACCACAGAGGCCGGATACAAGCACACAACCACAGAGGCCGGATACAAGCATACAACCACAGAGGCCGGATACAAGCATACAACCACAGAGGCCGGATACAAGCACACAACCACAGAGGCCGGATACAAGCATACAACCACAGAGGCCGGATACAAGCATACAACCACAGAGGCCGGATACAAGCACACAACCACAGAGGCCGGATACAAGCATACAACAACAGAGGCCGGAAACAAGTTGTGCTGTGCCTGGGCAATAAGAACACAGCCTTCTTAGGTGTAACATTCAAGTCTGTTTTAATACACAGCTCTGTTTATCAGCAAGTCCTGGTACTATGTGCTGGCTTAGGTTATTTATAGTCTTCCAAGTCTTACCTCTGGCATTTAAAAGAGGCAAGGTTATTCTCAGGCCCAATCTCGCCCATGTCCAGGGAAGGGGAATCTTTAATAAGCGTGAGGGTTTATCGACCTTGTTATTTATCTTGTCCAGTCTCCAGGAAAATACAAGCACATTAATCAGCTACGCCAGGAATATCCAGGCTGTATTTTAACCATGTAAAAATTGCATAATCATAGAACTACTTTGAAAATATTCATTGATTTGGAGTTGATATTTGTGGTGACAAGACAGACTGACTACGGCCATCTTGCTTGGTTGGGGAAGGGTAGAGCCAGGAGCTGTTGCAGGCATTGTCTACTCGCTAACTTCACGTCCTCTGCTACTTATTGATTGGTCTGATTCGTTACCATGGCAACTGGGTTGTTCTCTCCTGCCATGTATCCTCGTCTTATTCATTAGAGCTGGTAGCATGCAGGAGATGTAGAAATGACAGATATTCGCAAGATTCGCAGATTTAGAGACAACTGAGCAATAGATAACTGCAGGGAAATTTGAGGTGTCAAACCGAGAAGTGTTTGAGCAGTGTTGATGAAGGAACATTTGGGAAGATTGAGAGACATATGAGTGATACATCTGCATGATATACCGATAGGTGACATTGGAGCCATGTCAATGAGACATTTAACACAAATATCCAACGATATAGTATTTTAGGTTTTATAATATATGAGATTGAGATATATATATATCAAATAAATGTGTATTTCAAATGATTTATAAGTTCCTCTAAACACCTAATCTGCATTATTTTAAACTTATCCATTCAAGAATCAAGTATTACAGCTGAATTTATAAGAGAAACAGGATCACATAACATGCTTCATGAAAAGTATCTGCTATGAAGGATGCATGTGTTAAAATACAAAAAAATATCTTGAATGTGATTGAGGTCAGTATGGTTGCATATCTGTTCCAACATTCATGAACCAACTGAAATAGAAGTGGTAACATCTGGAATGTTGCTGCCTACATTGTATGGCCAGTCCTAGATCAGGAATGTTCCTGCCTCAGACACTTGGAAGCCAGTCCTAGATCAGGAATGTTCCTGCCTCAGACACTGGGGAGCCAGTCCTAGATCAGGAATGTTCCTGCCTCAGACACTGACAAGCCAGTCCTAGATCAGGAATGTTCCTGCCTCAGACACTGGGGAGCCAGTCCTAGATCAGGAATGTTCCTGCCTCAGACACTGGGGAGCCAGTCCTAGATCAGGAGTGTTCCTGCCTCAGACACTGGGGAGCCAGTCCTAGATCAGGAGTGTTCCTGGCTCAGACACTGACAAGCCAGTCCTAGATCAGGAGTGTTCCTGCCTCAGACACTGGGGAGCCAGTCCTAGATCAGCAATGTTCCTGCCTCAGACACTGACAAGCCAGTCCTAGATCAGGAGTGTTCATGCCTCAGACACTGACAAGCCAGTCCTAGATCAGGAGTGTTCCTGCCTCAGACACTGACAAGCCAGTCCTAGATCAGGAGTGTTCCTGCCTCAGACACTGGGGAGCCAGTCCCAGATCAGGAGTGTTCCTGCCTCAGACACTGGGGAGCCAGTCCTAGATCAGGAATGTTCCTGCCTCAGACACTGACAAGCCAGTCCTAGATCAGGAGTGTTCCTGCCTCAGACACTGGGGAGCCAGTCCTAGTTCAGTATTGTTCCTGCCTCAGACACACGGGAGCCAGTCTTAGATCAGGAGTGTTCCTGCCTCAGACACTGAGGAGCCAGTCCTAGATCAGGAATGTTCCTACCTCAGACACTGGGGAGCCAGTCCTAGATCAGGAATGTTCCTACCTCAGACACTGGGGAGCCAGTCCTAGTTCAGTATTGTTCCTGCCTCAGACACTGGGAAGCCAGTCCTAGATCAGGAGTGTTCCTGCCTCAGACACTGGGGAGCCAGTCCCAGGTCAGGAATGTTCCTGCCTGAGACACGGGGGAGCCAGTCTTAGATCAGGAGTGTTCCTGCCTCAGACACTGTGGAACCAGTCGTAGATCAGGAATGTTCCTTCTCCAGACACTGGTGTGCTAGTCCTAGATCAGGAGTGTTCCTGCCTCAGGCACTGATAAGCCATTCTTAGATCAGGAGTGTTCCTGGCTCAGACACTTTGGAACCAGTCCTAGATCAGGAGTGTTCCTGCCTCAGGCACTGATAAACCAGTCTTAGATCAGGAGTGTTCCTGCCTCAGACACTGGGGAGCCAGTCCTAGATCAGGAATGTTCCTGCCTCAGACACTGTGGAACCAGTCCTAGATCAGTGATGTTCCTGCCTCAGACACTGGGGAGCCAGTCCTAGATCTGTGATGTTCCTGCCTCAGGCACTGATAAACCAGTCTTAGATCAGGAGTGTTCCTGCCTCAGACACTGGGGAGCCAGTCCTAGATTAGGAATGTTCCTGCCTCAGACACTGACAAGCCAGTCCTAGATCAGTTATGTTCCTGCCTTCGACACTGAAGAGTCAGTCCTAGATCAGTGATGTTCCTGCCTCAGTCACTGGGGAGTCAGTTCTAGGTCAGGAATGTTCCTGCCTCAGACACTGATGAGCCAGTCCTAGTTCAGTGATATTCCTGCCTCAGACACTGGGGAGCCAGTCCTAGATCAGGAGTGTTCCTGGCTCAGACACTGGGGAGCCAGTCCTAGATCAGGAGTGTTCCTGGCTCAGACACTGGGGAGCCAGTCCTAGATCAGGAGTGTTCCTGCCTCAGACACTGATGAGCCAGTCCTAGTTCAGTGATATTCCTGCCTCAGACACTGGGGAGCCAGTCCTAGATCAGGAGTGTTCCTGGTTCAGACACTGTGGAACCAGTCTTAGATCAGGAGTGTTCCTGGCTCAGACACTGGGGAGCCAGTCCTAGATCAGGAGTGATCCTGCCTCAGACACTGACAAGCCAGTCCTAGATCAGGAGTGTTCCTGCCTCAGACACTGGGGAGCCAGTCCTAGATCAGGAGTGTTCCTGCCTCAGACACTGGGGAGCCAGTCCTAGATCAGGAGTGTTCCTGCCTCAGACACTGATGAGCCAGTCCTAGTTCAGTGATATTCCTGCCTCAGACACTGGGGAGCCAGTCCTAGATCAGGAGTGTTCCTGCCTCAGACACTGTGGAACCAGTCTTAGATCAGGAGTGTTCCTGGCTCAGACACTGGGGAGCCAGTCCTAGATCAGGAGTGTTCCTGCCTCAGACACTGGGGAGCCAGTCCTAGATCAGGAGTGTTCCTGCCTCAGACACTGTGGAACCAGTCTTAGATCAGGAGTGTTCCTGGCTCAGACACTGGGGAGCCAGTCCTAGATCAGGAGTGTTCCTGGCTCAGACACTGTGGAACAAGTGGTTCCTGCAAGGATAATGGGAAACAGGTCCTAGATCTGGGATGTTCTCTGCTTTACCTTTGCATGTGCTTGTGATGAGTGCCACCTTAGGGGTGAATACTTTTCCATCACTAATTAATAGTGATTCATAGGCACATGTTTATGATATAGTCAGATATGTGTACTATGGATTCCAGCAGCGATGTCTGATCATAATGGAAAGGGTTTTGTCACTTTTATTTCTACTGACACTGAAATGCAAGTGCTGGACACTGACAGTCCAAGATCAGGGACATACATTTGTTTTGTATCGTTTTGCTGGACATCATCAGCTGAGACTTACGCCACAGGAACATGAAGTTAGGATGCTGATACAATTTCCTGTCACGGATGTCTATGATCAGTGTCTCAGTGTAAATGTCCGCTAGTCCATGAAGGGTAATGTCTGTGTCTCAGTGTAAATGTCCGCTAGTACATGAAGGGTAATGTCTGTGTCTCAGTGTAAATGTCTGCTAGTCCATGAAGGGTAATGTCTGTGTCTCAGTGTAAATGTCCGCTAGTCCATGAAGGGTAATGTCTGTATCTCAGTGTAAATGTCTGCTAGTCCATGAAGGGTAATGTCTGTGTCTCAGTGTAAATGTCTGCTAGTCCATGAAGGGTAATGTCTGTGTCTCAGTGTAAATGTCCGCTAGTCCATGAAGGGTAATGTCTGTATCTCAGTGTAAATGTCCGCTAGTCCATGAAGGGTAATGTCTGTGTCTCAGTGTAAATGTCCGCTAGTCCATGAAGGGTAATGTCTGTATCGGTATAGTAACATGTATTGGATTCATAGGCAAGGGAAATATCTCAGATGGATATAGCATTTAATTCTGGATTGAAATCTGCAAGGAAGTAAGCATTTCTTGTCAATTTCAGTGTGGCAAAACAGCTTCACTGATTCATGATAGATTCAATTGAGGTGCTGTTGTGGTGCTGGACACAGATAGGCATTTTTTCATCAGTGGATGATAATGAGATTTGCTTCACAATGTATGACTGACCATCTGTCTATCTATTCCAACACAGCAGAAATCCTTCCTACGCTGTTCTCAGCATCACTAACCATTGCGTCTGCTTGGATCAATAGAGGCGGCCATGTTTAGTGTAGCAACATGGACTCAACAGAAGATGGAAAAATTGCAAAAACTTGTTAATCAATGTGGAAATATTCTCTCTATACTGCCAATGAAATTACAATCGAAAATGTCCCCATTGCTTTATATACCCTATCTCTGGTTACTGATGTGTTTAGGAATGGCTTACTGTCTCCCAGAGTACCAATGAAAGCAGCTTGGTAAACAATGGGCATTCACATGTGAAGGGGTGGTGACAATAGTGACAGTCACTTGTGCAGGGTGTCATTTGAAATCATTGTCAGATATAGGTTATTGTGCCACACCTACTACAAGTCCAGTGAAACTGTTACAGGTCCAGTGAAATAATTACAAGTCAACTAAACCGTTCACTCACCAGCCACAAGTCCATGAAACCATGAAACCATTACTACATCTACCATCAGGCCAGTGAAAATGTTACAATTTCATTGAAATCATTACAAGTCATGTGAATCTGTCACCTCAACTGCCCAAAGAGTGAAATCATTACCTGCCCCAAATCCAGTGAAATCATTAACTGCCCCAAGTCCAGTGAAATCACTGACTCCCCCAAGTCCAGTGAAATCATTAACTGCTCCAAGTCAAGTGAAACCATCACCTCACCTGACCCAAGTCCAGTGAAATCATTACTACACCTGCCCCAGGTCAAGTTAAACCATCACCTTGCAGTTCTTAATATAAACTGTTTTTCAAGTGCTATTTCCTTCCTTGGATCACTTAACTATCCTCCTTACATTCTTGAGTTGTGTTTAAGGAAGGATTTTGCCACCAATATCCTTGTTTAGTCAATGTTATCATAAAGATGATCAGGTAGCTGAAACACACACCAAGTGAAAGGGAAGTTTGTTGACAAGGAAGACCATGCAGTGTATGCAGTTTAGGTCTTATTCACAATGTTGTCAGGTGAACACCTCTAAGTCTATGTATATAACAAATTATTGCCAAAAATAATTGGGTCTTTTATTTTTTCATTCCAAATTAGTCATATTTTCAACAGTCTCTTTTATTCACATGGATAACCAGACACATTTTCCAAACTCGTGCAAAGCACAAAGACACCCCCAGGAAAGGTACACTGGAACTCTCAGGGGAAACACAGAATATGTGTCAAGGTTTTCAAATGATAAACTGACTAAAGTAATATGAAAGGAAAATCAAATCTAATTAACATCAGATGTATTACTCCAATATGATACCACTCTGCATGAAGATCTGAAGACGCCTCAATAGCAGTTCCTGTCTTTTCTGAGTGACATGGCATCTATGCCCACAATCGGGCACCATCGATGCCATAGTTGTCTTTTCTTTCAAGTTAAAGAAATGACGCTGAGTCATTAAAAAGGCTGACATCTGAAAGCTCAAGAACCCATGCATCCTTCATTAAGACTGGAAGTCAAAGTTCACTCAGTGTTCACCTGAGACAACGTTCTATGGAGGTAGCCTCAGATCAGCAGACAGAAAGGAATTGCATCAGGGTAAATGATCGGATTTGAATGAGATAGGAGGAAAATCAGAATCTGGATGAGCAGATTTTTGTTTTCCTTAACTTGAACCAAAACAGGACATCAAGCAATTATTCCTGGAGTGTTAATGGTGTGAAAGAGTCATTATGTAATAAAGAAAACATAATTACTTTGTTTAACAAGTCTGTACATGATCATTGTAAGCTAATTAGCCAAATTTATTAGACGACTAGCTTCTCCTGGCATTAATGACTGTGGACATGGCATATCAGTTGCCAAGAAGTAGAACCAGACACAGCTGACAGTTGGTGCTTGTAGAAACAATATTATAGAAGTATTATTCCATATTTCCATCTTGTTCTCATAATTCTAAATCTAAATCAGGAAAATTCACTTTTCCCCAACCTTGGTCTTCAACCAAACCCTGGTCCACCCCCAACCATCTCAATCCTTAACCAAACCCTGGTCCACCCCCAACCATCTCAATCCTCAACCAAACCCTGGTCCACCCCCAACCATCTCAATCCTCAACCAAACCCTGGTCCACCCCCAACCATCTCAATCCTTAACCAAACCCTGGTCCACCCCCAACCATCTCAATCCTCAACCAAACCCTGGTCCACCCCCAACCATCTCAATCCTCAACCAAACCCTGGTCCACCCCCAACCATCTCAATCCTTAACCAAACCCTGGTCCACCCCCAACCATCTGCATCCAAAGACAATCATGTCCTGTGTAGCAATGTGTTTGAAATACTCTGCAACCCTTCTGAGTACATCTTGTTACATAACTTTGTCCAGTTTAATCATCAAAACAATAATTGCCTTGTATTTATAAACATTCAACTTCTTCACCTACAGTAACATGCAAATTCTTTCAGACACTTTCAAATACAACCAATTCCATACCATTCCCATTTTTATGTTTTTTTTAAACCAGGGAATGGAATTAACTAACTGACACAATCAAGATATTGATAATCAACCGAAGCAACATTTAAGATAATCACTTTTGCTCATTCCACTAATGCATCAATGTGATACGACTACAAGAAGTGTTGTATTTGGCCACATGCCATACATCCTCTTTGGAAATTGGGGGATGCATCTGAGAGCCAGATTTTATGCCCAAGATGCAGATGTCTCATTCATCATCTTATTTAGAAATGCAACAGACCCTTATTGAAAGATCCAATGTATCAGCCTCTAAACCCCAATGTGACCATAGGTTTCCTGCAACAAGTAGAAGTCCGCTAGTACATCTGAGCTCATTGTCTGTGCAGAGAGGAAATAGGACGAGACAGGCAAAAACCATTAAACAGAGTTTGTGTACAGGTTATCTCAGAGATATGGTCTGCAGAAAGAAATATTAAATGTTGTTTACAATAAACATGAAGTGGCATTTTGATAAAGAGATGCTTCCTATAGATATAGATACATATTATGTATGTAATATCTACATGCAGACACAACATATTCACATCCTGATGGGCCTTCTACAAGTATTTCAAATGATAGTCGCATTTATGAATTTGATTTAGAAGAAGATGCGTCGGTAGTAGGATAAATATGTATGAAAGTAAATTATGAAAAGAAATGAGGGTTGTGCAGGCACAATGTGTGACTTAGCTGACCGGACACTGGTTCCCTGAGAGGGTGGAGCGTTGATTTGTTTAACCTGATTCACTCATTCACTCACTCCTTCGTGGTCTAGTGGTAAAGTGTCCGCCCGGAGAGGGGAAAGGTCCAGGGTGCGACCCCCGGCTGCTTCATACCAAAAGACGTTAAAAGATGGTACTTGTTGTGACTCTGTCTGGCACTCGGCATTAAGGGGCTAAAACAAGGACTGGTCGGCTCGGAGTCAGTATACTGTGTCTAAGTGGGGTATTCATGTTAAACTGCGGCATGGTATCTTAGTGAGCTAGCACTATAAATCGGCATCAGTCCGGACTAGTACAAGCAGCCCCACACACACGTGCATGCATGTCACTATACAAGTGCAATAATCTTGGACGGGACGCTAAACCCCATTTCACCTCACCACCTCACTCCTGTGAAAGAGACAGACCTGAAGTGCTACACAACACTGGCTGTAGGTGTGATGTGTGTCAGGAACACCCCCCACTGAGTGAGCTACCATCAGTGTTATATCAATGTGTGTTACTATTCCAGCATGGTCAGTATTCAGTGTAGGGCTTGGTTTAAGAAACTTGATTTAACCAGCACCAGGTGCATGTTGTGGCGAAAACCTAGTTGCACCAGACCAAACCAGGCTGCACCAGACCAAACCAGGCTGCACCAGACCAAACCAGGCTGCACCCTGGTCCCATACATTTATCAAACTTGAAACACAGATGCATTAACTTGTCTAAATATTAAGTAAAATCACAGAATCTCTGATGAGTGTCATATATAATGAAACAGACAACAATTAGTGATATAGTATGGTAAAACTATATTGAGTTGTTCAAAGTATGATGCTATGTGGACAACTCAGTGTTAGTCAGGTACAAATATTTGCATCTGGGGACGTGTACTGGGTGAATGTAGGCTGAAATTTTCAGAAATAGTTTGCACTGGTGCCTGTTTTATACAGCTAAATCGAGCTCTGAAGTGTAACCATCATATGTTAGTTTCAAGCGTGATCGTCAAATGTGTAACCATCAATGTGTGTGACCATCAGTGTGTTACTTTCAGAGTGCTATCATCAGTGTGTGAGACCATCAGTGTGTGAGACCATCAGTGTGTGAGACCATCAGTGTGTGTGACCATCTATGTGTGTAAGCATCAGTGTGTGTAAGCATCAATGTGTGTAACCATCAATGTGTGTAAGCATCAGTGTGTGTAAGCATCAGTGTGTGTGACCATCAGTGTGTGTAAGCATCAGTGTGTGTGACCATCAATGTGTGTAAGCATCAGTGTGTGTGACCATCAATGTGTGTAAGCATCAGACTGTGTGACCATCAATGTGTGTAAGCATCAGTGTGTGTGACCATCAGTGTGTTACTTTCAGAGTGCTATCATCAGTGTGTGTAAGCATCAATGTGTGTGACCATCAATGTGTGTGACCATCAGTGTGTTACTTTCAGAGTGCTATCATCAGTGTGTGTAAGCATCAGTGTGTGTGACCATCAGTGTGTGTCACCATCTATGTGTGTAAGCATCAGTGTGTGTAAGCATCAGTGTGTGAGACCATCAGTGTGTGTAAGCATCAGTGTGTGAGACCATCAATGTGTGTGACCATCAGTGTGTTACTTTCAGAGTGCTATCATCTATGTGTGTAAGCATCAGTGTGTGAGACCATCAGTGTGTGTAAGCATCAGTGTGTGAGACCATCAGTGTGTGTGACCATCAGTGTGTTACTTTCAGAGTGCTATCATCTATGTGTGTAAGCATCAGTGTGTGAGACCATCAGTGTGTGTAAGCATCAGTGTGTGAGACCATCAATGTGTGTGACCATCAGTGTGTTACTTTCAGAGTGCTATCATCTATGTGTGTAAGCATCAGTGTGTGAGACCATCAGTGTGTGTAAGCATCAGTGTGTGAGACCATCAATGTGTGTGACCATCAGTGTGTTACTTTCAGAGTGCTATCATCTATGTGTGTAAGCATCAGTGTGTGAGACCATCAGTGTGTGTAAGCATCAGTGTGTAAGCATCAGTGTGTGTGACCATCAGTGTGTTACTTTCAGAGTGCTATCATCTATGTGTGTAAGCATCAGTGTGTAAGCATCAGTGTGTGTGACCATCAGTGTGTGTCACCATCTATGTGTGTAAGCATCAGTGTGTGAGACCATCAGTGTGTGTAAGCATCAGTGTGTGAGACCATCAATGTGTGTAAGCATCAGTGTGTGAGACCATCAATGTGTGTAAGCATCAGTGTGTGTGACCATCAATGTGTGTAAGCATCAGACTGTGTGACCATCAATGTGTGTAAGCATCAGTGTGTGTGACCATCAATGTGTGTAAGCATCAGTGTGTGTGACCATCAATGTGTGTAAGCATCAGACTGTGTGACCATCAATGTGTGTAAGCATCAGTGTGTGTGACCATCAGTGTGTTACTTTCAGAGTGCTATCATCAGTGTGTGAGACCATCAGGGTGTGTAAGCATCAGTGTGTGTGACCATCAGTGTGTGTAAGCATCAATGTGTGTGACCATCAGTGTGTGTAAGCATCAGTGTGTGTGACCATCAATGTGTGTGACCATCAGTGTGTGTAAGCATCAATGTGTGTGACCATCAGTGTGTGTAAGCATCAGTGTGTGTGACCATCAATGTGTGTGACCATCAGTGTGTTACTTTCAGAGTGCTATCATCAGTGTGTGTAAGCATCAATGTGTGTGACCATCAGTGTGTGTAAGCATCAGTGTGTGTGACCATCAATGTGTGTGACCATCAGTGTGTTACTTTCAGAGTGCTATCATCAGTGTGTGTGACCATCAGTGTGTGAGACCATCAGTGTGTGTAAGCATCAGTGTGTGAGACCATCAGGGTGTGTAAGCATCAGTGTGTGAGACCATCAGTGTGTGTAAGCATCAGTGTGTGAGACCATCAGGGTGTGTAAGCATCAGTGTGTGAGACCATCAATGTGTGTAAGCATCAGTGTGTGAGACCATCAATGTGTGGAAGCATCAGTGTGTGTGACCATCAATGTGTGTAAGCATCAGTGTGTGTGACCATCAGTGTGTTACTTTCAGAGTGCTATCATCAGTGTGTGAGACCATCAGTGTGTGTAAGCATCAGTGTGTGAGACCATCAGTGTGTGTAAGCATCAGTGTGTGAGACCATCAGGGTGTGTAAGCATCAGTGTGTGTAAGCATCAGTGTGTGTTACTTTCCGAGTGTGTGGCCATCAATGTGTGTAAGCATCAGTGTGTGTTACTTTCCGAGTGTGTGGCCATCAATGTGTGTGACCATCAGTGTGTGTTACTTTTCCTGTGCCATCATCAATGTGTGTGACCATCAATGTGTGTGACCATCAATGTGTGTGACCATCAGTGGTTGTTACTTTTCGTGTGCCATCATCAGTGTGTGAGACCATCAGTGTGTGTAAGCATCAGTGTGTGAGACCATCAGTGTGTGTAAGCATCAGTGTGTGAGACCATCAGGGTGTGTAAGCATCAGTGTGTGACCATCAGTGTGTGTAAGCATCAGTGTGTGTTACTTTCCGAGTGTGTGGCCATCAATGTGTGTGACCATCAGTGTGTGTTACTTTTCGTGTGCCATCATCAATGTGTGAGACCATCAGTGTGTGTGACCATCAATGTGAGACCATCTATGTGTGAGACCATCAATGTGTGTGACATCAATGTGTGTGACATCAATGTGTGAGACCATCAGTGTGTGTTACTTTTCGTGTGCCATCATCAATGTGTGTGACCATCAATGTGTGTGACCATCAATGTGTGTGACCATCAGTGGTTGTTACTTTTCGTGTGCCATCATCAATGTGTGTGACATCAATGTGTGTGACCATCAATGTGTGTGACCATCAGTGGTTGTGACATCAAAGTATGCAACTTACAGCATGTGATCACAATGTCTGTGAAACATCACCACAGGTGTACATCAATATCTGTGACTTGATATGTGTGATCATGATGTAGTGTGACCCTAAATGTGTTACAGTGACTGATCATTATATGTGATACATCAATGTCTGTGACAAATATGTGGTGACTCTCTGTTATTTTCTGTGTGACATCCTTCTTCCTTCACATCTATATGCAGTGTTATATTAATTAGTGTGCTAGCAATGTATCTGGGTTCATATGTGACATTTCTCCATCAACTACAACATATGCAGGTTTATGTTTATGTTTTAAATTGCTTGTTTCGAAATCAGCACAATGTATCTCTGAAGTATCAAAACCACTATTACCTTTTCAAGGTGATCTCACAAGTATTCACTCCAGCAAACAACTTACCTCCCTTTCGTTATCCCCAAAAGCTATGTTGAGCGTCCCCATAGCTCTGATGATGGCCACTAGGGACTGTATTGTATTGCTGTACACAACGGGCTTGTACTGTTTGTTGTCTTCGCTCGTAAAACCTCCCTCGTGAATAATTCTGAAAAATCAAAATCAGCGTTAGTGAATAACAACAAATATCTAACACAGCATAAACAAATTCGGAATTTCCCAAACGAAAGGATATAGACCACTGTATCACTTCAGCTATGTTTCTGAAACAAGCATTTCAAATGTAAGTTAAAAGATATATTTGTACCAATGGCCTATGGTGGAAGTGCTTCCTTAGACCCCCACGACCTACAGACAAAAAGACTCTTTAGTACATAAGCATCCACAGATGACCACCCTGCCATTCAGGAGTATTGACAGTTCGTAGGTGATCTTATTTCATACATGCTTCATACATGCGCACAATACAGACATATTAGACTGGAATTTGCAGCTGATTATTTACACATAGCATGCGTCATGAGATATTTGAACTTGATGTCGCTTTTAGTCACAGTGTCATCTTCTTTCTAAGGCCAAGAAAGTAACCAATCAATTCCAAACATCAGGTCTGTCAAAGCCCGTTGTAAAATCAATGGTGATTCAGTAATAGGCTGGTTGCCTGTGAGCTTTGAAGATCGGCAAATATTCTCCGCTGTATGCGCTATGGAACGGCCAACAGCCAGCACCTGCAATGCTATTTTTAGAACAACATCCAGACTCAATAACGTGTAGACTCTATAATAGATCCGTCAGTCATTAATATAATTTCTTGAGAAAGTGTACCATAGCTTTTTCATCTTCTTCTTGTAATTTTAGACCAAATGTCTCATCTGACTAGACACTTCTGCAGCCGAGCCGACATTTAATAGAAAGCCACTTTTTAATTTCCTTATATGCAAATATTTGACTTTCATAGAATTTTGCAGAAAATATCGTTCAATCACAGTGTTATCCGTTAACAAAACTTGGAAATATATATTTGTCGAGGATGCATTGCAGTCGCATTGGTGGAATTTGGAATAAACCCCCATGATCCAAGTGTAGCCCGTGTTCAGACGCTGGACATTTAGATAGCCATCCTGGTCTGAAATGTGAACAGAGTCGAGACGCACATGCCCTTATAGATCTTCTACGTTCTCCGAGACGAGACCTATATATGCCCATATAGGTCCGCGTACTGGGAGACAACCAGCTAGCGACCCCCAATTCACATTCCACAATTGGTATCGATCTGAAATAATTCCATTCTGCTAGTGTTGGTTCATGTCGGCGCTTACGCCGGGGAGTGTTAATATTTTAACATCGAGTCTATGTAGCGCTGCACTTCGATGGAGTTCACATAGTGAAATGTGCTGTACAACACTAACACAACACAAGTCGCACCATCAGCGTGCCTTTACGTTCAGTCTTTGCAAATTGATACAGTGGCACTTCGACTGTACTATTACGCTTGCATAAAGAATCAGCAAGAATCGCTTTTTAAAGAATCTTCCAAAAAAGGCAGGGTTTACGCTAACCGAACATATTTGAGTGGCAAACCGTTTTATAAAAGCAAGCGTAAATAACTTAACGCACATATAAGACGATAAACCATTTCAGGATCTAATAGTCCACTACCATCAGAACAGGGTGCCCACGATTGCAAACTCTCGTGACCGATCACGTTAGTCTGTACTGACGCAGAAAGTTAACGGGATAACACGAAATCTGACGAATTCGTCACACAAGAGGCTAAAGCGTAAAGACGATAATCTAAAGAACATTAACATCCCTCAAAAAAAAAACAGCCTCAGGAAGTTCAGCTGATCAAAGAAAATACCACCTATTGAAAAACAGGTGCAGAATAAAACCACGCATTAATGTTAGAAAACGACAAAGCAAATATACAGTATATATGATAGAGTAGAGGGATGATTCAAGTTCGCGGATACCGAGCAATGTTGTCCGTAGCTAGAAATAGGCAATTATCATAACGAGTTTGGTGGCGTAAGAGCACGCCTCTAAATGTGGTCATTTACGTGGTACTTGCTGGCGATACGGAATATGGTCTTCAAGGCTGAACGGCTTCCTCATTTGAATGGGGTTTCTGTTTAGCTGTTAGGTAGTAGGTAGTGATTGCAGCATGCCCCGTCACGGGCACACAGAGGAAGACCTAAAACCGGCAAACTATTTCAATCAAATAATTACGTCAAGGTCGGTATTTGAACACAAAGATGGATCACGACCGCCAAAAGTTAAACGGGTATTTCGTTGACGTCTTTGGGTTTGTCAGCACACTGCAGTGCGTCTTTATCTGGCTTTATTTGTGTTTAGAACATATCGTATTGCTTCCCGTTGGACGCAAACCGCTGGACGAAGGTCAAGGCTAGCTTACTAAAACCTTTCAGTGCTCATTGATTATGACTAAGATATGACACTTTCATATGATTTATCTGAGCTCAGATGGAGCTGACGAGATTATTGTCCAAATAATTGCCAGAGTCGTTCGAAATGTCATTTCCGGAAAAAAGTTCTTATTCTCTACTAGTCCTTTTGAAGTTGTCTTCTATATCTTTTCACAAGCTAGACCTGTTGTACGTTGTCTTCCATATCTTCTCACAACCTAGTCAGTCCCATTTTTCGTTGTCTTCTATATCTTCTCACAGGCTAGTCAGTCCTTTTGTACGTTGTCTTCTATATCTTCTCAAAGGCTAGTCAGTCGTTTTGCACCTTGTCTTCTATATCTTCTCACAGCTAGTCCTATTGTACGTTGTATTCTATATCTTCTCACAAGCTAGACAGACCTATTGCACGTTGTCTTCTATATCTTCTCACAAGCTAGTCCTTTTGCACGTTGTGTTCTAAATCTTCTCACAAGCTAGTCCTATTGTACCTTGTCTTCTATATCTTCTCACAAGCTAGACAGACCTGTTGCACGTTGTCTTCTATATCTTCTCACAAGCTAGTCCTTTTGCACGTTGTGTTCTAAATCTTCTCACAAGCTAGTCCTATTGTACCTTGTCTTCTATATCTTCTCACAAGCTAGACAGACCTATTGCACGTTGTCTTCTATATCTTCTCACAAGCTAGACAGACCTATTGCACGTTGTCTTCTATATCTTCTCACAAGCTAGTCCTTTTGCACGTTGTCTTCTATATCTTCTCACAAGCTAGTCCTTTTGCACGTTGTCTTCTATATCCACCTCGTCCTCTTGTTGTCCCCAGCACACATATCGATCAGTCGTATCATATTTCCCCACCGGTCCAAGCAGAACCAAGCAGTAAATATAAAGTTGCACAAGCAAGACACTGTGTCTGACAAAACACAATCTCCTAAGTCCTATCTATTTCAGCTGCCCATTTGAAATGTCACCATCACCCGCTCCGTGTCCACTTGTTTCGTGTAAACCAAATGTGGGCGAAAACACCGAACATGATTGTGAAGGGTAACGAGGGACATGAAATGTCTGTGTAAACTAGGTACAGTAAACTACGGTTATAACGAACTTAAAGGGACCATTAATTTTAGTTATAACCGTAGTTCGTTGTAGGCACACATACAGCCTATATATAGCAAATGGACGGGACCCCAAAACAGTTCGTTATATCAGTAAGTTCGGTATAAGCGTGTTCGTTATAAACGTAGTTTACTGTACTAATATGGCGGTACCAGATCAAAGACACTCGGTTGCTCGATGTATGTCTGTCTAATCCTCTTCCACTCAATCCCATGCACATCTTTGCTAGTCCATAAGACAAAATAGAACTGCCTTGCTTGTGCCCGGTAACTGCATTGAGGGAAGAATACATCAGAGCCGCGATGTTTTCGCGTCAGTGTGTACTAGTATTTCAAAACTGATGCTAAAAATATAAGCATTTCAAGCAAATTGCACTTTGAGTAATGTAGAGACGAACTAGAACGGCCTTTACCACGGAGTCTGTGTCTTCTCCCGTGAGCGAAAGTATGTATTTGTTTGCAGGTGTACTCGTATCTGATATTGTGTGATCTATTGGTGTGATTGAATGCAGTTGTGTGTATTGTGTGAGCATGCATGTTTGTCAGCCTGATCTGGTAACGTGTCTGTATCCATATGCACCTTATGTGCCCCCTATTGTATCAGCTCTGTCCGTTATCGTGCGACTGGACATGGTGCTGAAGTCCAGAAGAAGATAAAAAAGTCCTTTCGTCTGATGATTACACTCAGTAGTATGGGAAGGGGAAAGAAATTGTCATGTAGGTCTTTGGATGAAATATGCATGTTACGTCAGTTGTTGTCTGGATACTCCGTATACTACAATATTTGATAATATAACTGTATGTCTATGTAACTCACTTAAATAAACCACTGAAATGGTTGCGGTGCCATGAAATAGCATATACCACGTCCAACGGGCTTTATGTCAGAACATGTCTCTCTCAGCAGAAACCACTTCATGACAACGTCTGAGTCTTTATACCACAGAAGGTGCTATTAATAAGCCATCTTTCTCAGGGTACTTCACACAGTGTATGCATATACTCGATCCGAGGGTATACCAGTATCAGTGTAGCTTTACCTCAGTGGCAGAAGCAGAGTTGTTTCTCCCGATTTGTTTAGATGTGTTCATTCAAGGTTTAGTTTCCTACACGTTTCTAAATGGAATAGTTTTAAGGAAGACATAGCAGCGGAAAACCTGCCCCACGCTCACATAGGAATCTCAAATAAATGTGGAGCGGGATGAATGCCCAGTGTGACGACCTGCACAACCAGTCAATATCCTCACGGCTATTTATCAGTACCCGACTGGGACGAGTCCCCGGGGTAATTTGGATAACCAACCCTTCTAGTATGAAGACAGCTCTTTAATGGGGAAGGGGGACCGCCATTTTGGTCTTTGTGATTTCCATTCGTGTGTCGTCTGGTCCTCCATTCAGAGAGAAGCAGTGTCTTCCATTCACAGTTCGCCGCTTCGACCTTTCCGAAAGCTGACTTACAGCGCGGTAATTGACAATTTTCCTTAATTCAACAACGCCAGGTTCACGCCAAGACTCAAGCCTGGCCCGAAGCCATTTATATTGATGTCAAATGTTTTCTAATCGGCCTTGCTTTGGTCCACATCATGCTTGGATGATGCAAACATATACATAATAACGTGAACACACATGCTATCTTGGTGTGATCTTGAACGCCAGGACAGAAATTCCATATGCTGTATTGTCGTTTTCATACGTTCTGTACAGTCACCTCAGCAGGTTCACCCTGGCGATTTGGCGTCGTTACAAATACATATCACACAAATACTTAACCTCCTGCTCAGATTAAAGGAGGATTATTTCAGGGCTTGATTTCAAAGCATCTCGACCAGAATCCTATATCACTGTGCGAAAGGCTAGATTTATACATTCCGCCCTGCTTCGTGAGATTTGTAAGTCACTGTGCGACGGGCTAGATTTATATATTCCGCCCTGCCTCGTGAAATCTGTAAGTCACTGTACCACAGGCTAGATTTATACATTCCGCCCTGCCTCGTTAGATCTGTAAGTCACTGTGACGGGCTAGATTTATGCATTCAGCCCTGCCTCGTGAGATTTGTAAGTCACTGTGCGACGGGCTAGATTTATACATTCCGCCCTGCCTCGTGAAATCTGTAAGTCACTGTGCGACGGGCTAGATTTATACATTCCGCCCTGCCTCGTGAGATCTGTAAGTCACTGTGCGACGGGCTAGATTTATACATTCCGCCCTGTTTCGTGAAATCTGTAAGTCACTGTGCGACGGGCTAGATTTATACATTCCGCCCTGCCTCGTGAAAACTGTAAGTCACTGTGCGACGGGCTAGATTTAAACATTCCGCCCTGCCTCGTGAAATCTCTAACATTGGCGTGGCACCAAAGGACCACTGCGTGCAATACTGCTATAAGTCTCTTTAACATTGGCGTGGCACCAGAGAACCACTGCGTGCATACTGCTATAAGTCTCTTTAACATTGGCGTGGCACCAGAGAACCACTGCGTGCATACTGCTATAAGTCTCTTTAACATTGGCGTGGCACCAGAGAACCATTGCGTGCATACTGCTATGAGTCTCTTTAACACTGGCGTGGCACCAGAGAACCACTGCGTGCATACTGCTATAAGTCTCTTTAACATTGGCGTGGCACCAGAGAACCACTGCGTGCATACTGCTATGAGTCTCTTTAACACTGGCGTGGCACCAGAGAACCACTGCGTGCATACTGCTATAAGTCTCTTTAACACTGGCGTGGCACCAGAGAACCACTGCGTGCATACTGCTATGAGTCTCTTTAACATTGGCGTGGCACCAGAGAACCACTGCGTGCATACTGCTATAAATCTCTTTAACATTGGCGTGGCACAAGAGAACCACTGCGTGCATACTGCTATAAGTCTCTTTAACACTGGCGTGGCACCAGAGAACGACTGCGTGCATACTGCTATTAATCTCTTGAAGTTGTCTTATTGTCCACAATATGACATTAACATCAACTGCCAAATGTCCCGGCGTCGCGAGAAGGTATTGCAGATATAGGTCAGAAACAGCAACTGTGAGAGACAAATGTTTCTTCTATCACTTGACCTGAATGGTTGTCCACTCAGACACCTTGAGAGATTGGTCACGGTGATATAAAACAGGTAGATCACCAGTACCTCAGTCACAGTCTTCATACATTAAAGGGCAAGAAGCCAACTCCAAGCGCATCAGGAGGTTTAAGATGAATGGCATTCTGGACTACAAAAGATGCTGTGGTAAAATGCCAGCTGTTGCCAGAGTCCTGTTGTCCTTAGGCATTGTATATCATATCAACATTAGACTTGTAACCAATAAACAGATGGTGACGCAACACGAAGACCCGAGGTACCCTAATCAAATACACCGCTCACTGTGGTAAACAAACAAGCGTGTTATTGTGGCCAGCTACTGGACATGTGTGTTACCAGTATTGGGTGCTGGCCTGCCTCGCCATAATGACACATTGAAGCGACAAAACATGGCACAGTTAACGTAACCCGTTGCCATGGTTGTGATGACGTCCACCGTGCTAGTGAAACACACAAACACCTGTATGACGTAAGGGGAACCAATAATTTGTGGGCTTAGCAAAGCGCTCCGATTGAGATGACGTCACTGATAAAACAGATTTTTTTATCAGAAGGAAATGTGGGTTAGTGGCCGAGTGTTATGTCAATTTGACCAGGTCGGGTATTCAAAGCAGCCTCAATAGCACTGCGTGTACTCGCACTGAAAACAAACATAAGTAACTTGTCTGGTTTCCACACAAAGAGATAGGAGTTCCCATATCAGTCACGATCAGTGTATAATAACATGCTATAAACTGAACCGTATTTCAGACAAAGAAAGAATGAAGGATCATTTCAACTTTTGGATCAATGAAACGTGCATAACAATGTCAGTGACTAACAATTGTGTGATTGATGGGTGTTCTGATTCGTCAATAATAGGGACCCTTATTATCTACATAAATACACATGGAGAACTGGTTGACGCCTACGCTGTTGCTGTAAAGAAAGTCAACTGATAGGTAAAGGGAGGCTGTTCTCCGTATAAGTCAAGGTCATGGTTACATACGTGATAACGTAAAGGGGGACAACCCATGTATGTTTGAGCGGAAGTAGAAAAATAGGTGAGGTGAAATGGGGTTTAACGTCGCGTCCAAGATTATTGCACTTATATCGCGACGTGCATGTACGTGTGTGTGTTTGTGTGGCTGCTTGTACTAGTCCGGACTGATGCCGATTTATAGTGCTAGCTCACTGAGATACCATGCCGCAGTTTAACACGAATACCCCACTCAGACACAGTATTCTGACTCCGAGCCGACCAGTCCTTGTTTTAGCCCCTTAATGCCGAGTGCCAGACAGAGTCACAACAAGTACCATCTTTTAACGTCTTTTGGTATGAAGCAGCCGGGGGTCGCACCCTGGACCTTTCCCCTCTCCGGGCGGACGCTCTACCACTAGACCACGGAGGCGGTCAGTAGAAAAATAACATATTCATAATTGTATATGGAACGATTCACAGATCAGACATACCGTCATGGGTTTAGGGGAATGGAGATTGGGGGTGGGGAAGAGGGGGCATTGTCGTCCCGCATTAAAACTGTGGAATGTCTGCTTTCAATTTCATCAATACCAATCTAGATCATAAACATAGTAACGTCAAACTAGCTTTATTCAATATGTTCCTTTTTAGAGCAGAGATATGAAGTGAACTTAAAGATTTCATAGGCTGTATGCGAGTCCAGGGACATTGTTTTCTCGTTGGATATATGCTCTATAGTCACTTCAGCTGCGGAAGATCAACAACAACCTATTAGGCTTTGTAATTATTTTGAATGGTACAACCTCGTCTCCTTTGGCTTATTTCTGTTCCTAACTCCTTTTAAAAAACTAACGGAATGAACTCCTGAGAAAATATTGTCCCATAAACGACAAGATCGTGGATGCACAATGACTCAAGTGGCATATCGATACACTTGTAGAAACAAATCTTATGATATATTGACCAAGAAATGGGATGAATACATAGTTACTGTACAGTCTTTTATTACAGGGAATATTTCAAGAGTATGGCGCGGGTGTGTTTGTTGTTAAACTGCCGTATCATCATGAGACACAATCGCCCCCGCTGCCTCCATTACTAAGATGAAAGATCGCGACGACGGGCACATGTTGACGTGTGTTCCATGTATATCGTAGCACCAACGGCGGTCGCGAGAACCTACGTGACGTCACTACGGGCGGCAGAGAAGCGACAAAAGTGAAGCATGGCGAAGCAGAAGGACATTTATGGACCTGTCGCCTCCGGGAACATCGCCCGGAATGGCTATTTTAGTGAAGCACTCATTTCTTCAGGCTTCGTCATATTCGCTCTGTTCCCATGATCTCTGTACCCTACACGCACCTGCCATAGAAGAATTAACTAGGCTTGGAGTGACGTCATGGATTGCACAAATGACGTCGAATATTGTCACAGATGCTTTTGACGAAGACCAATCAATAGCTTGAAATATTCTCTTCCTTACGGATGTCATGATTGGTTTGTTGTTTTACGCCGCACTCTGCAATATTACAGCTATATGACGGCGGTCTGTAAATAATCGGACCAGACAATCCAGTGATTAATATCATGAGCATCGATCCACGCAATTGGGATCGATGACATGCATCAACCAAGTCAGCGAGCCTGACCGCGTGATCCCGTTAGTCATGAATGTTAGGGGCCGGCCAGTGGACATTCGGGGATATTTGTTACAGAAACAAAACCAGATAATTTTTAGTTCAAAACTATTAGTCTGATTTCATGTGATTTTCGCCTCAATCCTAACATATAGGACGAAGGACAGCTAATATAATTCTACGATTACAATGGCTAGGAGCCTCACAACATCTCATAACAAGTGTGATGGTTCCTTTTGACATCAACAAACAAACATGTAGAGCTACGTTCCCCCGACATGATACGGTGGTCATTGCACCGAATCTGAGCATAAGTGGCGTTTCCCAACATTGTCATATGTAACATGCATTTTGGAGTATGAACCACGTTTTATGGATGTCAACTTATTATGAATAGGTCCACTACTATTAGGTGGATGGGTCGCACAGTATCACTCCCCCACAATGACGTTTTACTTAATCTTTCATTTAGAAGTGATATCCAAGAACCAAGCCATCATGTCAACTTCTGTATTGTGGTTTTGCCCGATGAAGTGAATGGGGGTGGTTCGACGCCGATTTTAGCAATATCGTTGCGGGAGACACCAGAAGTTGGCTTGCAGATACTCGAACCTGGGCCTTCAGCGTGGTGAGCGAAAGCTTTATCGCCAGGCTAGCCCGTCGCCCCAGGCGACGAAGCAAGAACACCCTCCAAAACGTCGGGTGCCTGTCCACATTAAGTTGACATCCATAGGTGGGGTTGGTAATGATCTTTACTTGGCTTTAGGGAGTCACATAGAGTCCCACTATAGCAATGTCTCTGTGGGATGTTGTACACCACTGTACGGATAATTACATGTAGGAACAAACAAACTAGAGGTTGATACCATTGGCAACGCTGGGGTAGCCGCCCAATCTTCATTTGAAACAGTTGTTAAGACAGCCATGGTTTAGTGGGGCTCTTTTCTTCACCATTCCTACATGAAACTTGGGCGTACATACAGCCAACAATTCTAATATTGCCTCGCTCCAGGCAAGGTAACATCAACAGGGCATGTGTTTTTCGTCCAGATTGTTGTTGTAGTTTGAATGTGTCAATGGGTTGTTTTCAAGGGGACATGTTTACGCAATCATTATCAGAACAAAACAACTACACTAAAGCTGTGTCTGGACAAATATGTTGAAGTGTGTCACCTTGACGTAAAGTCACCACGTTACGTATATGCACGTTGCGGTGACAACACGTGACATCAAAACCTCACAAATCCCACTGCGCTTCTCCAGTGCACATCAGACGAACCTATCTGTCACATACGTAGTCTCGGTCGTAAAGTTCTTCGCTTATTCTCCATTCATACTCGTCATTCCCCTTTGGGCATGGTATCTAAAACAAACCTCCTTGCTTCTCTTGCCTTCCAGACCCAACGTGCTTCATGCTCTCAAAAACTACGTCATTTACCGTCCTACAGAGAATCAGGAGCCAGCGGCCATCTGAGAAAATGGCGGTATAATTTAGCCCTGCTCCGGCCTCAAGGACACATCGTTGACGAGTCAACATCACTGAGATTTTCTTGTAAATCGCTATTGAGCTATCTGTACAATTTTAATAGTTACGAAATATTGTGTTTTGGGTCATAGGTGTTTCAACACGTACAAGATCCTCGTTATACGGGTCAAACTGAGTTACAAATACTTGCGTGTGATCGAAACAGACATATGAGCCATCTCGTTGTTCTTTCATGGAGTGACAGTAATAACAAACATAACCATTTTAATCACAATCTATGAAGCTTTCCTTAATGTTGCATCTGCCATGTCTTATAATGGACAACATATGTTCTCAATTGGTTATTTCCGTCTTCCAAAACTTTTGAATATAGGTCATCACATGTGCTTGTACCTCTGCACAGATCTCTCTTGCACTACCAACGAAGAGATCCAGAAATAAATCATTCGCGAAATAGAAAAGAACTTATCCCAGTCAATTTCATGAAATCTCTCCGCATCAATGTCCGCCTCCTTTTCTTTATGCGTCATGTTGCGCCTGCGCATGGGGCCTCAATTGCGGAAGTCGTCTGTAGGAGATGCTCCTATTTGTGACATTAGCCGCAGGATACGGCATGAACTAATTGTTGCATCAACAACCTCTTTGATTGCTCAGACAATCTCAAAAGGTATTCTTACGGACTGTACCTCGTTTTGACAACATTATTTCAGGCCGTCATTGACTCCCTAGCAAGGGATGCTATATTGGCATAAGGGAGCGGTGCCTATTCAAACTTTGAAAAGGAACGACAATAGATTCCATTCCCGAACGGTATGTCGGATGGCATATACATTTAATACAGGATGCACTTATATGTTGGTTTTAATGTCCTTCCTTTTAGCAGGTTTGCCAATTTTCGTCATCATTATGAAGAACTAACAATGGACCGATTATTACTTGCCATAGTTTGTCATGGTTCTGACCATGACAGATTCTGTTTTGTAGAAGTAATGGCCATTATGTATGTATGTATGTATGTATGCTTGTTGTTTAACGCCACACTTAGCAATATTCCAGCTATATGACGGCGGTCTGTAAATAATCGAGTCGAGCCAGACAACCCAGTGATTGACATCATAAGCATCAATCCACGCAATTGAGATCGATCAACCAAGTCCGCGAAACTGACCACCCGATCCCGTTAGTCGCCTTTTACGACAAGCATAGTCGCCATTTACGGCAACCTATTCTACCCCGGATCTTCACGGGTCCCACTATGTATGTGTATAATTAATGTCACTGTCGTTAGTTGGACAGACAGCAATAACTAATCCTTAACTAAACTGCCGTGGGTAATGATATTCCAGGCACTAAGAAGCATGCATGTCTATTTAGCCAGGTACACGGGTGCAGAATAACCCCGTGTTCCTGTTTGGACCGATCTGAACTGGATATCCAGTTCATTGCACTTAGTTCGCGTCAATAAAATACGAATATACGCATTCAGAGGGATTGAATGCATACAACATTATTTAAGCAACGTAACTTCCCCTCCTTACTTACGCCGACATTCCTGATAATTTGTTTTATTTTTAAGGATGGATGAAGTGGGATTACAAGTTACAGGTTACATCTAACAGAGTGTCTGTGTGTCTATAGGACACTGACAATTGGGTTCAGATGCACAATATACAAGAAACTCTAATGTAGGCTTCATGCAGCATGATGGTAGATGCTACACGTTGAACATCCCCCACCAGATGCTTTGGTTAACAACATCAGCAGCCCCATTCACGGCACTCCTTATTTTAGTGCCACACCATTTGTATCATACCTCGTGGTCGCTGCAGTCCGAGTACCCGATGGAATAGCGTCTAACGGTGCGGTAGTAATGCACATTTAACAGTGCATTTGTGCTTTGTAAATGTCAGTGCCTTACTTAACCACTTGCATAATGCTGAAGGTTTGATTTCTCGTCTACCAAAACAGCAGAGATAATTAGAATGTCATCTAATTTTAAATTGACTTTTTCTTTAAGACAGGCCAAGAGAAATGGAAAACGGAGCGCGGGCCGGTTTGTCGTTACTGAATGGCAATGTTTAAGTATGGATGTCGTTCTACCATTATGACAAGTTTCCCATCACTTCATATTTGACAATTGGATGGCATCAATATTTAATACCCCGCGTGGCCTCAGCCATACAGAAACAGACTGCCTTAAACTAATTACACTACAGGATCGATACCCTGACACTAGTGTATAATAGCAGGCAGACCGTGCCTCCACCAGCAAATATGTTTGAATGGAGCAACAGCATCTCATCTGAAGGCCCCGGAACGCCGAGGGGTGGTATGGTGCTAAAATAAATATTCAAGCCTGCTTATGCGGTTGGGTGGCTAGATCAAGACGGGGTGGGTATATTACATGAAACATAAAAGCAATACTGCAGAGATTGTGATGTGCAAGGGAACAATCCGACCAGTATGTCAATGTGACTTGGTGTCTGTAGAAGGGTGCGCTTGAGCACAAAAGCATGCGTATTGAAACATCATTATGTCGTGGTATAAAACAGAAGATGCCAAGGTGAACAGGAAGTGTGTGTGTGTGTGTGTGTGTGTGTGTGTGTGTGTGTGTGTGTGTTTTCATATCTCTGCTTCGGTCCTTGACCAAGACAATGATAACACATGTGTCTCCATTCATGATTGCCACTGGGCTGACTTGGGAGAAATATTGTGTTTCAACTGCTGAAATGTGCGCTCATATTAACATAATCGGGTGTGTCTTTCGGTTGCCGTCTGACAGGGCAGATGACCGGCCACATATGATGCATCACGACAATGAATCATAAACAAGGAGACACTATGTGGTATATTAGAAGCTGTAGTATCATTGAAGATATGTTGACATATGGGCTTCACCTTTTGTAGTCTTTCAATGCTTCGGTACATATGGTTGTACCTATATCATGCAGGTGGCACCTGTATTAAAGAATCTAATAATGCTATGACCATTCAAAAGCGCCAGGTGAAGTATAGGTTGCTGAAAGTGTACCAAGCCCTACTGACGCGAGGCTGTGTTTTCACTGTTGGTTTAGGTAGGAAGCTGCCTATGTCCGAGCTGTTTGGAACTCGAGACGTAAGCTAAACACCTTGACTACACACTGTGAAAAAACCTACAGTCTCACCAGCCTATAGACACACCTCAAAGCATAGCGCTGGATCGCGAAATAAGACGCTGGCATGGGCCTCATGCCATGCATGCCTTGCCCGTGCAGGAGGGAGGGAATATGTGATAAAGAACGCTGGAGTTGCATTACAGGAGTACAGTAAGGCTTTGAGGCGTTCTACTCAGATGTCGGCGTGTGCGGCTGGGAGGGGGAAGCGGTGGGCTTGAATAAATACCTCTAAATTACATGGCGAGCGAGCCCGGAGTCCATGTTTCTTGGTCAGTTTACACTGGTGTCTACAGTACAGCGCGATAAAGTCTGTACGGAGGGTCGGTTGAAGTCCAACACAATATGAACGACGTGTAATCCCACACAAGTATGAGGTCACGTGATTACAACGGTTCATAGAGTCGCAAATAACTGTAATGTGGTCATGGAGTGGCTATTTTAAGGTTGAAATACTGACATAATTCTGAACATCTGCAGTGTGGAAGTTTGTTATATAAATGAACCCCAAATCACGAAAGCCGCCATGAAGATTCATATGAACCATTAATGTGTCTACAGACATGTCTTTCGATTGGTTCCTCCCAGTAATCAGATACTGTGCGTCGGTTTCTCCATTGTGATAGCTCTGTTAGTACATGTTGATGGTTTGCAAGAGACACACGGCCAATAATAAGCCCATATAAACATAGAACAACATACTATACTCAGAACGACTAATTACACACTTGCATTAGATCTTTTGTTCTGTGTAGGGATAAAGCAATTGCTTATAAACAAACACGCGTTCAAAATACTGATAATGCACCGTAATGGCGCTGAGCTGGGCCCGAGCAAGAACGTCAATACGTTATTTGAAAGTATCTGCATCAACCGAAGCTTGACTTTCACCAGCAAACCAGCAATCACATAAATTACAGAGACAGTCTGATAACTTCAACGTACTTGTTGTACCTAGAACTTGCTTAGACTCTGAGGGGCAGACTTCCATACATGAATTTACTATTTCCGCCCAAGTGTAAATGACCCCGTCCTAAAACAGGCGATAGAAAATCGATTTGGTCTATCTGCAATATATGGCAGAAACTGTCGGTGAGGACTTTCCTTGGCGTGCTTGACAATGGCGTCTTGTCGGTGTGATTCTGGAGCCAGGAATCGGTTGGTGTTCGGGTATTCTGACACAGACCAACAGTCTTCCAGATGCCATTCTTCCCTCCATCAATCAGTTTTGCAATCGGGTACATGAGCATCGACCAGCACACGTCCATCGTGTTGCCAACGTTATCTTTGGCTTTCGGGTGTATGGACACCGACGTTGGGTCTTCGCATCTGTCTGAATCATCTAGGTCAGTTCATTAAATAAAATTCTTCGCTTGAAGCCGAGCGACACAGCCTAATTTTTCTGGCAAGTCCCGAGATCAATGGACAGCGAGAATATCGGCCCAGCCTTGCATGGCTACCGGCGACCAGTCATAGTAAGTAGCCATCGTGGTCAGGCCATCGTCCGCATCGCTAACTTATACCAATCGATTTTCTGCAATCGTGACGTCACTCCACCAGACAACGCCCCCCAGAGACGCCGCACAATCGTTTACGCGGTACTAATGAAACATGTTGTGGAATATAATACAAAACCATCCTCGATATAAGGCGGATCTGAACGACATATTCTAGGATGGACGTTTAGACATGGTTCTCAGTTTGCTAACCATGAAGGCTATTGAGTCGTAATGTATGAAGCAATTATAATACCTCACTTTGGTACGCAGACAAGAACTTTTGACATTCACATTAATAAACAAGTAAACACAAAGGATGTACGGTGGACAGCAGCTGTCGTTATCCCCAAATGCTTCGTGTACTCATTCAACTTTGATGTGTCAACATACAAGGCTCTAGTTTAGGTTTTTATTATCCACGATAATCCTTTTGATAGTGAGTACAACCGAAAAAATCCCAGAAAATTCTTAATGAACGACAAAACACATTACGGCGGATGCGCATATCAGAGGAGTTTGAGGTGGTAGTAGCTTCGTTCAATACGATGGAAGTCCCACAAAGAGCGTGACCATGATGCACGCTCACCATGCATCACAACTGCTAAAACAAGGTTACTGCCATTTAATTACGATTCCATCCTGTAAAGAATAATGTACCGAACCTCCTACGAATTAAACTGATCTAAATTCAAACCTGTTTGGTGAGGACGCAAGGCGCTGAGAACGCCATGTATATATTTCCGAGGCAGCTTTATGGTTGTAGGAGTTCAATGAGGAGCTACTCAAGCCCAGTTGAAGTTATTGCTATCCCTGCATTGAGCCAGTGATATACTGCAGTATATCTTATGCCAAAACCACGTGTCCAACGCCGGCTATGTTTATTTCCAGCTTTATGTCACGTGGTACGTTAATTATCAGCACACTAGGCGCATCATGTTGGCGCTATTCCTGCACCTCGTGACGTCACCTTAAACCCAGGAATACCACCTCTCAAGCAGTTGTGAGCAGATAGCCAAAACCTTGGGTAGTAAAATGGGCTCTAGATCTAATTTTCTCGTGATGGAAACCTCGCTGCTTGTAAACAGAGCCGGGCGCATACATCCGGGCTTTTACCACGGCAAGGTTGCCATTAACTCATTAATGATATAAGCGCTTACAGGTGGACGACGGACACACCGGCTGCGGCAGCTTCTCCGGCTGTAACATCTACAACGTGAAGGCTCGACATGAACGTCAGTTACTTTGAACTACGTCATTGACATACTAAATATCTACTGCCCTCCGGGTGTATGATTCGGGAAGGAGTCACGTGACCTTACGTGGTGCCAGTAACAAAGCTATTGTTTACGTTATCCACAGTTCCAGGTCAACACAATGTAAATATTTACATGCATGAGTTCTTGAAAACTGGCTCTGAAGACGTGCCCAAGATATCGATGGTCTCCAATATGTCGACCACGCCAACCTGCTGTCGTACATGAAACATGTATGGCTTGAAAATGTTGTCAAATATTCAACCTTGACCATTTTCCAACTTTATCTCAAATATGTAGTGTGAATAAGTGAGTGAGTGAACAGTGATCGACGCCATCAACACTATTCGCCCCCCGACGGCGAGCGAGACGTGATGGATGCATGGTCTTCTTCCCCGTCGCATCACAGTTGGAACTCAAAACTCTTATGTCGAAATCGAACCCAGGACTTTATGACGTCTCGTGGTCATGCGTTCACGACACAGGTCACAAATCAGGTAAATTGAGCAACGCTGGTCGCGGGGAGTAGTTGGATGGGTGATCGCGTCCTGCCCCACACAGAAGCACATGTGCTGTGTCTTTAGTCAATTGACTTTGTTCGAAATATGCCCCTGGTCACCTAACAGTGAGTAGGTACCCGGTAGAATGAGATGAAAATGTGATTGTTAACCTAGCGCATTAGGCATATGTGGTAGCATACTCTCCTGGGAGCTGAGAATGAAAATCATGCGCACACTGATCCACTGATTGGGGGTTTAATGCAGCGCTTCGAGCATGCTTTAGTTTGTTTGTTGTTCAACGCCGCACTCAGCAATATTACAGCTATATGACGGCGGTCTGTAAATACTCGAGTCTGGACCAGACAATCCAGTGATTGACAACATGAGCATCGATCCACGCAATTGGGATCGATGACATGCATCGACCAAGTCAGCAAGCCTGACCACCGGATCCTGTTAGTCGCCTCTTACGACAAGCAAAGTCACCTTTTACGGCATGCATGGGTTGCTAAAGACCCATTCTACCCCGAATCTTCACGGGCTGAGCATGCTTTAGGGTGTGGATCTGGCGCATTATACATATGCACATAATTATTACATTATGCGTGACGATAAACACTCCTAACCATTGGGCGCTTAACCAGTAGCAAAATGACCATGAGACTGACGCGAAATGAAACTACTTGAAATTCTGTAGGTTCCAAAGAAGGAAATGTTGCCTCTTTCAGCTCCAGATATCGACTTCCAATAATGTTTCGATATGTGCAGCCACTTGGGGGAACACCATCATACATGGGTCTTAATGCAACTTCGAAATACCACAAGTCCCCAGACGGAAGGCCAACACCCCGTTCCTTTATACCAAGTACCCCGCGTCAGGCCTCAAGAGAACTAATCACAACACGCCCTGAATTTGAACACCTTCGAGACATCAGACGGTTGCAACTCTATTCTTGATATAATGCTTCCAATGAACTAATCACAAAAGCGCACGAACACCTTCGAGACATCAAAAGATTGCATACAGACCATACACTTTCTGTACCCCTGATATCGAGCACTATATAATGTTTGATATGAACATCAACGAATGTGCACGAGCATCTTCGAGACATCATACCATTGCATTCAGAAATTCACCTCTCTGTATGCTTGATATCGAACATGTTATTGCATCAAATGAACTAATTATGACTGATCACGACACGTTGGAGACATCAGGCCTTTGAAACACGCTTGCAACCCTCTGTTTCCTGGACATCGAGCACTCCATATAATGTTTCAGATGAACCGATAGATCTTTGAATTGGCTCAAATTCATTCGAGACACCACAAGACCGCAAAAAGAAGATCGACAGGCCGTATCCTCCGCACAATAAACTGTATGTAACACCGAGCTATTACAGTGCATCTATTTACAAGAAGTATGCGCAATAGACAAATAATGGATTGACGACGTTAAAGTTTGTATTGCCATAGGCCTGACACATACACATATCGCCACTGCGTGCAACACATCAGTATAAGTAACCACACATACTGGTTTAATGAGCTGTAATAACTGACTACTTTTTGCGCTAATTATCCGAACGTATTCACAGGAACTAATTGTAACGTCTGGCTATCTGAACGGCACAGTCAGTATATTTGCTAAGATAGCAACACGACCTAACTGCATGAAAACATACTATGTATAGATGAGGATATGGAGAAAAGCCGGCCTCGACCTGTTGGCAATGACTCAGTGTTATTATAATATTCAGTTGCGAGTTCTTCAGGTTAGAGTTAGGTAGATATTGTGCCAAAGGAAATTCGACATTTGTTGTTGATGATTCCCAGACATGTACCGTAAGTGAAAATTAATTACACGCACAGCAGCAGTATTAAACATGTGCTGGAGAACAGCTTTGTGGGCTGACCTTCGTATCAGTTACACACTGCTGCCGAGTGGTGTCATATACTCTCATACAGAAATTGTCCGCGGAGTCACTGCATCATACATTGTCATTCTCAGAAGTAATCACATCTATTTACAGTCATTTTGCTACACCGCATTAATGGTGGACTATATTTGTCAAATGTTAAAAATGTTTTATGGAGACAATCAACAAGTTTACTTTTTTTAATGAATTTTGCTCATATATTTTCAAAATGGCTTCATTATTAACGCCTGATCACGGGCGACGCGGACATGGGCTGCTTCCTTACGAGGAATATTAACATTATCTGCCATGAAATATCAATCATAATATTATGTGCAAAATATATTTCAACTTACTTATCACAGGTGTTAGTATTGTGCAGTTCTAGATTTATGAACACATTCGAACTAGTCAATAACACCACCCAGGAAGGGGAGACGAGCTTCTGCATTAATTAACATTATTTACCCACCGGGGAAGTTTCAGCTCCATCAAAACATACATGTTCGTTAACGATACGTCATACCAGTTGGGCTTGCCTTACGGAATAATTATGCAAATGGCCCAAAAGCGTTATTAGACCCTAATGTGCATAATCCGACTCTCATTCTCTGCACATGAATGCAACTCGAAGTCTGGTGTCCTTGACACGACCTCATTCTGAAAGTGTGGCACATCCGAGTAGCATTGTTTCACCAGCTGGTGGGTCAGGTAAAACCCACCCGTCCGGAACGCCCGTCGTCTATATTAATCACCTGCCCCGCCGGGAGGGGGAGGGGTGAGGTGTATCTAGCGTAGAAATCGATGGCAAAAGATCATGAATACTGTCACGAGATGTGAAAGTCCAGGTCTAGAGAACCAACAATATCTCTATTATCTCGTAACAAAAGTCGATATCTGAAGGACCGATAACGATAGAATTTAGTCCATACATGTCTACCTGAATCGAACAGCACAGAAGATAAACAAAACGCAGCTGTCTTCTGGTTCGCATTGCAGGTACATGTAGTGATGGCGGAGAGATACGGCCACTGTCATGGCGCACGTCAGGGCTTGGCTTCACAACGCTCCTCATTACATAACTTTTTCTTCTCCAAAATATATGCAGTGTCAAAAGACATATGCTTCACTCACTGACAGACATGTACCGAGGTATCCAATGAGAAAAACGTCTTCTTTCCCAAAAATCATGATTATAAGTTTACAGAACAACAAAGACGACCCGTTCAAACTTCATGTCACTTTTCCGTTTATGGATTACGAACAATGCGCGCAAATATGCCAATAATTACTTTCAAATCACTCTTTCCCTGACCTCGCGAAGAATGAACAGTCACATGTGGAGTTTATGCCGATCGAAACTCAATAAATTGACTTGAGCTACTATGCATTGTGCTTAACACGACTTTTGTTGGAACAAATATAGAAACAAAATGGTGCCTGCTTAGCCAGTGTGTTTACAGTGCCAGATGGGCTCGACTACCGAGTTGGGTAACCTTATATATAGGTATTAAACCTCCGACTGCTGTTACTCTTAACGGAATAAGCTTTAAACTCGTAATTTCATGCGATAATCGTTAAAGGGTTTCAATGATGTAGACTGCAGAGAGACAGAAGCAGGTTGAAGGCATATAGGCGGCTGAGGACATCGGTAATACTATACAACACACGGTGATGACGATGATGATGATGATGATGATGGCTGGGTGAAGGCCCTGTCGCATCACATCATAGCTATATATAACCAAATACATTTGTATCCACGGAAATCATCATTTATACTTATCAAAGTATTACAACATGCGGCGTTCTATATCCCATTGTTATGTGATGGTCGCGGTGCAAGATGTCGCCATAACGATATGCACGACTTACAACAACCCAGCTACAGTTTTTAAAAAAAGTTGGAATATGCATTCATATCTATCATACGAGTTAACCAACCAACAAATGCCTTGGTACAAGTCTAGAATCACGTCTGGTTTAACAGAATAAGGTTTTGTCAAACATGAGGCTGCCAACCCCCTTATGGTATGGATTCGGGGGTCTATTTAGAGGGTATTCGGGACTCGGTAGTGTGGTACGCCGGACGCCATTAAAAGCGCATTTGGTACGCAGATTCGACATTTTAAACACATGACGTATTTAAAGGTTTCCGTTAAAATATTTTATTTTTTCGATATTGTTCAGTAATTAACGCTAAAAACGCACCTTTGTCTCAAAGCCTTTGAGGTTTGTGTTAAGTAGTATTCGGGATTCATGGGAGAGCAGATGAGACACAGAGTGAAAAATAAGTTGGTATTCGGGATTCAGGGAAGGACGGGTTGACACCCTTAGACATATCGTGAGTACATTATGATTGGATTAAACCAACTCTGCTTCAACCTGAACCCATCAGTTGCAACACTTCCCACGGTATGGGATAAACCACCCCATATGGCACTTTAGTAACATGCACTACACAACAACACAGCGGCAGGACTGCACTGTAATCAATACACACTGCTGTACGTGGGAGTGTATTTACTATGCGCTGATCGCGAACCCCTATCACCTCACCCTGTTCTAACTCTGCAGCATCGAGTCCGTCGCATCAAATACAAGCACCTGTTGCAAACATTCAGCACATCGTTACAAGTAGGCTGTGCTGCTCGGAGAGACTCATTATGCTGCGGCATATATTCAAGCAGTTAATGTTGTTCAACAATGGTACAGCATTATAGTCCTCCTATAGGACTACTTGTAACGATGCATCAAGCCTGGTATCAGTTTCCAGATGCCTTCGTTTGCGCTTTGTCATGGCCTCAATAATGAATATTCATTCGTTTATACAGATGGCGGCACCAGGAAGTTTTAAACATTGTCATTATTAGACATTCCTACTGGATTACTCTTGGTGACATATCTGACATTGCCTGGATGTTTTGATATATCTTCTTTAGCATCGTTTTATGTTTTTAACAACGGGTTTACTAATCAAATGCGTTCCATTGATTTGGTATAAGCACATTATTCCCAAGGCAAAATTTCAGAACATTGTTGTTCACGAAGACTACTTAAAACTATGTCTTGCATCTTGTTGCATGCAATTCTCTACTTGACCTTTGGATGACTTGAAAGTAATGCTCATCACAGATGTTTGGCAAAGAGCGACATTTCATAACTGAGAAAGAACATGAATCGCGATTGAGAAAAAACTGTGATTTTTCTTCAAATATTTGTCAACTGCTTAAATTACGGATCCTGATGTCACAAAACATTAGAAATGACTTTAGCGGCGGAACATAACCTGGCTTCAGCGACTTATCAGGTAATTCAGTTTTTATTAAAGAATTCTATATATTCACGCCGCGGAAACTTTTATAAGCCTGAAATGTCTCCGATAGTGGTTGAACACGTCATTGCAGACATTTTGGCCGAAGAATTCCTAAAATGGTGACTTTTTCAAACGAGTTCTAGGCACTGGGGGTATGTTGTAGCCGACGCTAACACCAGAGGCGGTATGAATATACACGTCACCTGACCAGACAAGGACTTGTCAATGCAGTATATTTCAAGCATAGAGAGCAGACCAATAGTTTTGGGGTCGTTGTCGGAACAAGTATCCAAGATACCATATTGTGTATACAGACGTGTGGGGCAGTATGGGCGCTGAAGTCATCGTTGTAGTGGACCAAGGTAAACTGATCACTTGCAGCGACGTATATATACTGCCCAGCTAGGTTACTTTTGTGTATACAGAGAGGAACCCGGGGAACATATCTGTAGTACAACCACACCAACAATAGTCTCTTTCCACATATCCAAAGTAAAAATAACAGTCCACTTACAAAGCGCCCGACCCCACGCTCCATGTATGCTCTAAACGCTGCATTATAATTACCCCGATTAATGGATCAATGTACACTCAATTTACATTCTCATCTCCCTGGGGAGTATACAATCCGAGCTGCATGTGGTTAATAGTCACTTACCAACTCATTCTAACGGGTACCCAATCAAAGATTGGTGAACAGAGGTATATCTCGAACACAGATACTAGCCTAATGAGTCACCACACACGGCTACATGTGGGGCAGGAACGAAACCCATCCAAGGATTCTATTGCGCTACCATATTGGCAAATGGAGGGAGACTAGGATGTAGATGCAGGTGTACCCTGATATAGATGCAGTTGTACCCTGATATAGATGCAGTTGTACCCTGATATAGATGCAGGTGTACTCTGATATAGAGGCAGTTGTACCCTGATATAGATGCAGTTGTACCCTGATATAGATGCAGTTGTACCCTGATATAGATGCAGGTGTACTCTGATATAGATGCAGGTGTACCCTGATATAGATGCAGTTGTACCCTGATATAGATGCAGGTGTACTCTGATATAGATGCAGGTGTACCCTGATATAGATGCAGGTGTACCCTGATATAGATGCAGGCGTACCCTGATATAGATGCAGTGTACCCTGATATAGATGCAGGCGTACCCTGATATAGATGCAGGTGTACCCTGATATAGATGCAGGTGTACCCTGATATAGATGCAGATGTACCCTGATATAGATGCAGTTGTACCCTGATATAGATGCAGGTGTACTCTGATATAGATGCAGTTGTACCCTGATATAGATGCAGGTGTACCCTGATATAGATGCAGATGTACTCTGATATAGATGCAGGTGTACCCGGATATAGATGCAGGTGTACCCTGATATAGATGCAGGTGTACCCTGCCGACTTCAGTTCAGTAGAGATATGTCACCATCATCTTGGATACACAACGTCTGGGAACAAGGACATGATGGACGTCTGATCGGCTTAAGCAGGGCAACACACATCGCTCCTTCGAAATCGAACAATCTAGATAACCTGCAAATGCCCGGTAGCGTCACATCAAGGTTAAATGGGACATCATATGCAGGTTCTAGTAGATTGGGTGCATGTGTTCTGGATGGTGAGCTATCAACTCCAAATGTACAATCACGATGCACACATCTACTGCCGCCACCACTATCCCCAAGTCATGCCGCAGCTGATGTGCGATCCCACTACGAGGTGATGTTTACATCATGTAAGTAGGAACACGCCGGGCACACGCTTGCTGCTGTACAATGATCATATCATAACATACCAGAGTAAAGTTTAGTATTTCCACACTGACAACCATCGGGTCACAAGGAAATTAAAACGGTGTTTTGTTTTATAGTTTGAAAAATACGAGTCAGGTAAGTGCTTCGGGCAAACCCCGACAACGAAATGCATTACCACAGTGCATTTCCCCATTCTTCCAACGCGAGTGCGGCTACAGAAAAACATCCTCATCTATTTGTGACTACAGCTTTCGCCATTTGAATTACGACTGGCCTACCTACATATTGGTACACCGTACAACACTGGATTCTCCTGAAGTACACAGTTCAATGGTGATACAGTGTGGCTTTACTGTTCAAACCGTCTGCAGCAAGCACTGATCTGCCACAGACCGTCTGCAATAAGCACTAAGCTGCCACAGACCGTCTGCAACAAGCACTGATCTGCCACAGACCGTCTGCAACAAGCACTAAGCTTCCACAGACAGTCTGCAACAAGCACTGATCTGCCACAGACCATCTGCAACAAGCACTGATCTGCCACAGACCGTCTGCAACAAGTACTGATCTGCCACAGACCGTCTGCAACAAGCACTGATCTGCCACAGACCGTCTGCAACAAGTACTGATCTGCCCCAGACCGTCTGCAACAAGCACTGATCTGCCACAGACCGTCTGCAACAAGCACTAAGCTGCCACAGACAGTCTGCAACAAGCACTGATCTGCCACAGGCCGTATGCAACAAGCACTGATCTGCCACAGACCGTCTGCAACAGGCACTAAGCTGCCACAGACCGTCTGCAACAAGCACTAAGCTGCCACAGACAGTCTGCAACAAGCACTGATCTGCCACAGGCCGTCTGCAACAAGCACTGATCTGCCATAGACTGTCTGCAACAAGCACTGATCTGCCACAGACGGTCTGCAACAAGCACTGATCTGCCACAGACCGTCTGCAACAAGCACTGACCTGCTATAGACTGTCTGCAACAAGCACTGATCTGCCATAGACTGTCTGCAACAAGCACTGATCTGCCACAGACCGTCTGCAACAAGCACTGACCTGCTATAGACTGTCTGCAACAAGCACTGATCTGCCACAGACTGTCTGCAACAAGCACTAATCTGCCACAGACAGTCTGCAACAAGCACTGATCTGCCACAGACCCTCTGCAACAAGCACTGATCTGCTACATGTCTGCCATAATGCTGTATGGCTAATGATCCAGTAATGAAACCGCATGGCAAATGGCAAATATACACTTATATGCTTAGCCTGGTGCACATACTTGAGTCTGTCCCTATGTTTCAATGAAAGGTACACCTACTGCGTCCTATGTTTCAATGAAAGGTACACCTTCTGCCTCCAATGTTTCAATGAAAGGTACACCTACTGCGCCCTATGTTTCAATGAAAGGTACACCTACTGCCTCCAATGTTTCAATGAAAGGTACACCTACTGCGTCCTATGTTTCAATGAAAGGTACACCTACTGCGTCCTATGTTTCAATGAAAGGTACACCTACTGCCTCCAATGTTTCAATAAAAGGTACACCTACAGCGTCCTATGTTTCAGTGAAAGGTACACCTACTGCGTCCTATGTTTCAATGAAAGGTACACCTACTGCGTCCTATGTTTCAATGAAAGGTACACCTACTGCCTCCAATGTTTCAATGAAAAGTACACCTACTGCGTCCAATGTTTCAGTGAAAGGTACACCTACTGCGTCCTATGTTTCAATGAAAGGTACACCCACTGCGTCCTATGTTTCAATGAAAGGTACACCTACTGTCTCCTATGTTTCTCATGTTTCAGGGTGAAAGGAACACCCACTACCTCCTATGTTTCTTATGTTTCAGTGAAAGGTACACCTACTGCCTCCTATGTTTCTTATGTTTCAGTGAAAGGAACACCCACTGCCTCCTATGTTTCTTATGTTTCGATGAAAGGTTCACCTACTGCGTCCTATGTTTCAATGAAAGGTACACCTACTGCCTTCTATGTTTCAATGAAAGGTACACCTACTGCGACCTATGTTTCAATGAAAGGTACACCTACTGCCTTCTATGTTTCAATGAAAGGTACACCTACTGCCTTCTATGCTTCAATGAGAGGTACACCTACTGCGTCCTATGTTTCAATGAAGGGTACACCTACTGCCTCCTATGTTTCAATGAAAGGTACACCTACTGCCTTCTATGTTTTAATGAAAGGTACACCTACTGCCTTCTATGCTTCAATGAAAGGTACACCTACTGCGTCCTATGTTTCAATGAAGGGTACACCTACTGCGTCCTATGTTTCAATGAAAGGTACACCTACTGCCTTCTATGTTTTAATGAAAGGTACACCTACTGCCTTCTATGCTTCAATGAAAGGTACACCTACTGCGTCCTATGTTTCTTATGTTTCAATGAAAGGTACACCCACTGCGTCCTATTTTCCAATGAAAGATACACCCTACGCCGTCCTAGGTTCAGGGGGTAATGACCGTGTCATGTTTCAGTCCTATGTATCAATACAGGGAGGGTACACCTACTCCTTCCTAGGTTCAGGGGGTAATGACCGTGTCATGTTTCAGTCCTATGTATCAATACAGGGAGGGTACACCTACTCCGTCCTAGGTTCAGGGGGTAATGGCCGTGTCATGTTTCAGTCCTATGTATCAATACAGGGAGGGTACACCTACTCCGTCCTAGGTTCAGGGGGTAATGACCGTGTCATGTTTCAGTCCTATGTATCAATACAGGGAGGGTACACCTACGCCGTCCTAGGTTCAGGGGGTAATGGCCGTGTCATGTTTCAGTCCTATGTATCAATACAGGGAGGGTACACCTACTCCGTCCTAGGTTCAGGGGGTAATGACCGTGTCATGTTTCTGTGCTATGTATCAATACAGGGAGGGTACACCCTACGCCGTCCTAGGTTCAGGGGGTAATGACCGTGTCATGTTTCTGTCCTATGTATCAATACAGTGAGGGTACACCTACTCCGTCCTAGGTTCAGGGGGTAATGGCCGTGTCATGTTTCTGTCCTATGTATCAATACAGTGAGGGTACACCTACTCCGTCCTAGGTTCAGGGGGTAATGACCGTGTCATGTTTCTGTCCTATGTATCAATACAGGGAGGGTACACCTACTCCGTCCTAGGTTCAGGGGGTAATGGCTGTGTCATGTTTCTGTGCTATGTATCAATACAGGGAGGGTACACCCTACGCCGTCCTAGGTTCAGGGGGTAATGACCGTGTCATGTTTCAGTCCTATGTATCAATACAGTGAGGGTACACCTACTCCGTCCTAGGTTCAGGGGGTAATGGCTGTGTCATGTTTCTGTGCTATGTATCAATACAGGGAGGGTACACCCTACGCCGTCCTAGGTTCAGGGGGTAATGACCGTGTCATGTTTCAGTCCTATGTATCAATACAGGGAGGGTACACCCACTCCGTCCTAGGTTCAGGGGGTAATGACCGTGTCATGTTTCTGTCCTATGTATCAATACAGGGAGGGTACACCTACTCCGTCCTAGGTTCAGGGGGTAATGACCGTGTCATGTTTCTGTCCTATGTATCAATACAGTGAGGGTACACCTACTCCGTCCTAGGTTCAGGGGGTAATGGCTGTGTCATGTTTCTGTGCTATGTATCAATACAGGGAGGGTACACCCTACGCCGTCCTAGGTTCAGGGGGTAATGACCGTGTCATGTTTCAGTCCTATGTATCAATACAGTGAGGGTACACCTACTCCGTCCTAGGTTCAGGGGGTAATGGCCGTGTCATGTTTCTGTCCTATGTATCAATACAGGGAGGGTACACCCTACGCCGTCCTAGGTTCAGGGGGTAATGACCGTGTCATGTTTCAGTCCTATGTATCAATACAGGGAGGGTACACCTACTCCGTCCTAGGTTCAGGGGGTAATGACCGTGTCATGTTTCTGTCCTATGTATCAATACAGGGAGGGTACACCTACTCCGTCCTAGGTTCAGGGGGTAATGACCGTGTCATGTTTCAGTCCTATGTATCAATACAGGGAGGGTACACCTACTCCGTCCTAGGTTCAGGGGGTAATGACCGTGTCATGTTTCTGTCCTATGTATCAATACAGGGAGGGTACACCTACTCCGTCCTAGGTTCAGGGGGTAATGACCGTGTCATGTTTCAGTCCTATGTATCAATACAGGGAGGGCACACCTACGCCGTCCTAGGTTCAGGGGGTAATGGCCGTGTCATGTTTCAGTCCTATGTATCAATACAGGGAGGGTACACCCTACGCCGTCCTAGGTTCAGGGGGTAATGACCGTGTCATGTTTCTGTCCTATGTATCAATACAGGGAGGGTACACCTACTCCGTCCTAGGTTCAGGGGGTAATGACCGTGTCATGTTTCTGTCCTATGTATCAATACAGGGAGGGTACACCTACTCCGTCCTAGGTTCAGGGGGTAATGGCCGTGTCATGTTTCTGTCCTATGTATCAATACAGGGAGGGTACACCTACTCCGTCCTAGGTTCAGGGGGTAATGGCCGTGTCATGTTTCTGTCCTATGTATCAATACAGGGAGGGTACACCTACGCCGTCCTAGGTTCAGGGGGTAATGACCGTGTCATGTTTCTGTCCTATGTATCAATACAGGGAGGGTACACCTACTCCGTCCTAGGTTCAGGGGGTAATGACCGTGTCATGTTTCTGTGCTATGTATCAATACAGGGAGGGTACACCTACGCCGTCCTAGGTTCAGGGGGTAATGACCGTGTCATGTTTCTGTCCTATGTATCAATACAGGGAGGGTACACCCACTCCGTCCTAGGTTCAGGGGGTAATGGCTGTGTCATGTTTCTGTCCTATGTATCAATACAGGGAGGGTACACCTACTCTGTCCTAGGTTCAGGGTGTAATGGCTGTGTCATGTCTTAGGATGTACTATATGTGTCAAAACCTGGATGTGGTCAATGAATCAATCCTTATCGAATTATGGGACGTGTACTTACTCTTCGTTAATTTGAAACGACATATTCACCGCGGGCAGAAGCTTGTGTAAGATACGGAACTTGTGATACACCCTGTAATAATGTGGCACAGACTATTACCTCCAAGAAAATCCTAACCAAAAACAATGTGCAACCTGGGGACGCAACGTGCGGACGCTAAAACTTATCGGATGTGAACACTTTCATATGCACCCCAATAAACGTACGCTAAGATTCACTCTTTTCCAGCGTTAATCTGTACGTCCTGTCGGCAAACTAAGATCCATAATAAACAGGCAGCTGCTGGAGCCGAGTGATGCGGCAATATCCATAAAACTACACACTTGCCAAATTCGGTCACAGACACTCAAAAGCTGCAGCTTTTAACATGACCCGTGTTTTCACAACTAACTATTAGGATACAACCGTTATGTTATCGTTCCAGAGAGGTACGGAGGCAGAGTGAAGTACGAGAGTTTCTCCACAAGCGCGATGTACGTCCGCTGTCTAGATTCCCCGGCGGCTTAACCAGCCATGGAAGACACTACAAGACAGGTTCTCTTCAGGCTATCCAACACGGTTCTGAGTTGCCATGACAACGCGCGATGAATGAGCGCTGCTATATCGGACTATATAAAATACTCCATGTACGAGGAAAGGAACAATCTCATCTGTGTAATCCCTAACATTCTATTACAGATAAAATACATTTACATCCGACCTAATTCTGACTCCCGCATATTTAATTTATTTCACTGCTCAAATCTGCCAACACTGTCTCTGTGGAAATATAGACCTCCATCCATATCCCACAGGTTCTTTCAACAGTGTGGGGAGTTACAACGATGAGTATAAATATTGCCCTGCGATAATTAATTTGTGACTAGATTTTAATAATCTCTAGCAAGCGAGCTATCGGATCGATGAGAGTGGAGGGAGGGAGCTGTATGGAGGTTGATCAACTCCCGCCATCTTGGTTTCCAATCGCACCGCTGCCACAGACTTGTAAACCTACCAACACGCTCCCTAATACCGCTAACTTGACCAAAACACATCAATATTTCGATGAATATGCCGAAGATTGTGTCGAATCTGCCATCACACTAGTTCGTCCACCATTTTGAATAGCTCAGCGAACGATCGCGGGGATAATTTATGAATGATACTTGACAATGGATAACTAGTAATGGTCGCGACTATACAACAAGGCCGCTTCAGCCTAGGCGGGGAGAGGGAGAGAGTGTTGAGGGGTGGGTTGTTCCTGGGGTGGGGAAAGATAGCGTCTGATGTAGGTGCTTGTGTTAGGACATTTACTGGGAGTGGGGGATGGGGGAGGGAGGCAGCAGGTTGCTTATACAAGGGCAAGGCAGCTTCCATCACTAATGGCGGCGATGTCGCATTGGAAGGGGTCGTTGTGCTTACCTTGAGGCTATGATAATATTTGTTGAAACGAAATATCATATATTCTTTAGAGATATGCATCTCTAGTATCTACCTACCTTTTTTTAAATATACAAAATACGGAAGTTTACATTAATTATTATGTATGATAGGAAAACGCAATTGATCAATATGTTTATGAAAACACTATCTATTATAATCCAAATTGTATATAAGTCTTATAATTTGTGATGCATAAACACTGATAAAGAATCAAGTCAGATAGTCATTTCGTATATCTCGATCAATACACCGAATGGAAATCAAACATCTTTTTGCTTCAGCTGTTGTATAGTGTTTCGCGAGGCCAAAAATGTGTGAACTACACGTGTTGTTGAACTGTCAAAAATATTAACAGTTTTGTACCTCAGGGACCTATCACCGTACACAATAGAAATTGCTGTATGGGGTGTCCGGCCACACGCAATTGGGTCGGGTTAGGGGGGGAGAGGTCACACACAGGGGCCAGCAGGTGACTTGCACACCTGTCAAGCTAAGCATTGTATATGGCAGTGTGAAAACTACATCATTGTGAAAACACATGACGGGCGTACTACAAACACGCGCTGATCAGGAGAAAAGCCAGTATGCATAAATGAAATACTACCCTTTGAACCCCAGGGGTCAAGGCTGACGATAACGACTACGCTAATTAAAACGGCGTACAATAAAAAAAATACTACGTTTGAATGTTTTTACTTCCAAATGAAGTTGATATCAAACCCGAAACACTCAATATTTCATTCAACCAACGGCTTTAAAATTCTATTGTTGAAGTGGAATAATAGCACAAGTTGTTTTATACATGCGGAAGTATCGTATGAACATCTGCAACCATTTGGCGTGCGACACGGTCGACTGGTTCCAAAAAGTACTTAATTAACCCGCGACATGTGTTCAGAGAAAAATTAGTATCTATGTGAATTCGCCGATTGTGTACAAAGGTGTCATCCAAGCGACGATCCACATAGTGAGATCTGTCGAATAATGAGCCGCCATACCAAAGATACAGCCTCAAGATGAGTAAGGTCTCCATGTCGTCTGCTTCGATATCGGTAGCAGACGACAGAATGGTTGGCAACACCCTCAACCGGCATAATAATTGCAAGCATATGGTTGGGGAATCTTAAACATTAGGAAGTAATCAGCCCTTGAAAAACAACACTCGATCCATTTGGAAAGTCAATAACATGACCACACCAAAATAAAATCGAAATACTCCAGATAACATCAAATAATGAAAGAATTTGCTTACTTCATTTGTTTGACAATTGTGCTTTTGCCCGATTCTCCCGCACCTATATAAAAACAGAAACGAGAGTATGTAAATATAGTCTCAAATAGAGCTGTTTACTAAGCTAGATTCGTGCATTTTAATGTCACAATATATGCATTTTTCAAAGCAGGGATCCCAAACAGCAAAAACGGTGCCATTACGGGGTTATTTTAGCCCAAAGTGTGCAGGTTCTTGGATTGGCGGGCTTGTACAGAGATATCCAATATGGCCGCCGCATAATAACAATCCGTTACTAAAAATTACTTTGATTATGCTTTCCGGTGAATTCATTAATCACTGGCTATCTTGCATCCACAACAGACATGCCCTGTGCGTTTCTTACCTAAAAGCAACAGTTTTATATCCTTGGCAGCTTGGATACCATCCTCTTTGAGATTTTTCTCAATGGCCTTACTTCGCTCCAACGCCTGTCGTTCTTCTGCGCTCATGGTACAACCCATCTTGGTGGCGATGCTAGGTCCAACTCACTGTACACGGCTCGTTGCTGTATACTTGTCGCGCCAATACTGCCGCCCAACACACACCGCTGTCACCGACGCTGCCGTCTTGTCCAGCTAGAGCGGCCCTTCTACAGCCTCGACTTGTTAAAGAAAAATAGCTACAATATATATCCTAGCTGAGGCTATCCGGTAGGGCTCCGTCTCTGCATAAAAAGAGGCCTCTGTTCCACAACTGTGTGATGCTTGGCGAGATGCAGCAACTCGCTCGCTCGCTAATGATTCTCAATTTGCCAATACACCCAGTCCCCAACTCGCGTCGCTTCTCTCACACCGAAGCAATGTTCTCGTGTTGCTACAAGACATGGAACACTCAAATACCAATATTTGGCAGAAGGCATCGAACAACCATCCCCCTTCTTTCTGGCGTAGTTCCCGAGAACGGTGCGTGGTTTGTTGGAGGCCCGAGCTAGTCACGGGAACAAAGGCAATGTTTAATATGCCGGCTAGCGCTGGCGAGCCCTGGTGTCGGTAGATCGAACTCTTCTCTGCTACGTTGTCCTAATAGATCGCCAACGTGGGGTCACAGAGTGACGTCATAGCAAGCACGGGCTGCCTGGATATTATTCTGCAGGCGATGGAATTAAGAAATTATGAAAATTAAGGTCATTTCATATTACGAATGGAGTTGTAGTGAGAATGGTGGTATATCGAGACCAGACAGCGATAAGGGCACACTGGGTGGGCTTGTAGGGTGCGGGCTTGAGCTCTTACTCGCCAAAATATTGGTTCCGAGTTCCATGGCATTATTAACATATATCACATGGTTCCACATCAATTATTCCATGCATATTTATAGCCGCTTGTTTTCTATTCCTGTTAATTTATTATGGGTGGGAGATATATACACTTTTTGCATGTTCATCGACGGTTTGAATATCTATTTTTATAAGTCTATTAAAGCTGGAATTTATCGTATTTTTAGATTTAGTAGTTTTGATATTTACAACCTGATACGCGAGTAGGTTTTGCTGTATTTTTTATGTTTAGTTTTCTTAAAGGCGAAGTGAGCGTTCCCAAACCCGTAAAATTACAACTTTCCAGCCAATTAAAGAATTATATATTTTTAAGTATTGAAAAAATACTTCGATTAAAATGCCGAAGGGGCATTTGTTTCTTTGATACATTTCAAAACTTTATGTTCTTGTTTGTTGTTTGGTCATTTTAATGACAAATATAATAACAGTGAACAAATAACTACTTTGGTATTTACTATTACATTTGTCAAAATATTTTATATAAATAAACAGCGATATATTATTCATAACAACACAATTGATACCGAAATACGAAGTTTTGTTTGATTGTTCATTTCCCTCTATTAAAAGGATCTCTTTACTACGTGTTGGTGACACAGATTTGACAATAGCTTGGTTAACGGTCCACAGCTTCATCCACCCCTTATCCTTCCCCACCCCGGCGCTATTATCTCCCAAGCCGGACAGATGTCACTATCAGGACGTATCAGTAACAGGTAGAGCTGTAAATGTATGTGATAGAGGGGAGGCAACCGCTGTCGCTGAGAATAGACTTTTGTACCCCTTTGGGACCATTCGGTCCTCATCGACGAAGACAAAATATTTTTTAAAGAATGAAACAGAGCGGCATAAACAACTGTTATTAAATGTCATCCTAACGTACGGCGATACAAATATAATTAAAAATGTTAACAGTGTTTCAAAAAGTTGATCTGTCTTCCCTTGTGTGCGTCTGTCAGTGTGTGTCTGTCAGTGTGTTTCTTAGTGAGTCTCTCAATATGTGTCTGTAAGTATGCGCCAGTCTCTCAGTGTGTCTGTGTGTCTGTCACTGAGTGTCTGTCAGTATGCGTGCCTGTCAGTGTATGTCTGTCAGTGTGTGTCAGTATGAGTATCTCAGTGTGTGTCTGTCAGAGTGTGTCTCTCAGTGTTATGTTTCCCAATGTGTGTCTGTCAGCGTGCATCCGTCAGTGTGTGTCTATCCGTGTGCGTCTCTCAATATTTGTCTCCCACTGTGTGTATCTCAGTGTGAGTCTGTCAGCGTGTGTGTCTGTCAGTGTGTTCCGTACTGTGTCTGTCAGTGTGTCAGTGGTTGTGTGTCTCTCAGTGTGTGTCTGTCAGTGTATGTGTGTCTCTCAGTGTGTGGTTGTCTGTCAGAGAGTGTCAGTGTGTGTTTCTCAGGGTGTGCTTTTCAGCTTGTGTCTGCCAGTGTGTGTGTGTGTGTGTGTGTGTGTGTGTGTGTGAGAGAGAGAGAGAAAGAGAGAGAGAGAGTGTGTGTGTATCTGTCAGTGTGTGTCGATCAGTGTGCGTTTGTCAGTGTATGTGTCTCACTATACGCCTGTCAATGTGTGTCTGTGTGTGTGTATCTGAGTGTATATCTGTCTGTGTATGTCTTGTCAGAATGCGTCTTTCAGTGTGTATTTGTCAGTGTCCGTCTGACATTGTGTGTCTATCAGAATGTGTCTGTCAGTGTGTATCTGTCATTGTGTGTCTATCAGAGTGTGTCTGTCAGTGTGTGTCAGTCCATGTGTGTTTGTTAGTGTGGGTCAGTGTGCGTCTCCCACTGTGTCCCACTGTGTGTCCGCCAGTGTGTTTCTGTCAGTGAGTGTCTGTCAGTGTATGTGTCTGTCAGCGTGTATCTGTCAGTGTGTGTGTGTGTGAGTGAGTGTCTGTAGGTAAATGTGTGTGTCAGTGTATGTGTCTGTCAGTGTTTGTCCCTCAGTGTGTGTCTGTCAGTGTATGTCTGTCAGTGTTTGTCTGTCAGTGTGTCTGTCAGTGTATGTGTCTGTCAGTGTTTGTCCGTCAGTGAGTGTCTGTCAGTGTGTGTCTTTCAGTGTGTGTCAGTCCATGTGTATTTGTTAGTGTGTGTGAGTGTGCGTCTCCCACTGTGTCCCACTGTGTGTCCGCCAGTGTATGTCTGTCAGTGTGTGTCTGTCAGTGTGTATCTGTCAGTGTGCATCTGTCAGTGTATGTGTCTCTCAGTGTATGTGTCTGTCAGCGTATGTGTCTGTTAGTGTGTATCTGTCAGTGTATGTCTGTCAGTGTATGTGTCTCTCAGTGTATGTGTCTGTCAGCGTATGTGTCTGTTAGTGTGTATCTGTCAGTGTGTGTCTGTCAGTGTGCATCTGTCAGCGTATGTGTCTGTCAGCGTATGTGTCTGTCAGTATGTGTCTGTCAGTGTATGTGTCTGTCAGCGTATGTGTCTGTCAGTGTGTGTCTGTCAGTGTGTGTCTGTCAGTGTATGTGTCTGTCAGTGTGTGTCTGTCAGTGTGTGTCTGTCAGTGTGTGTCTGTCAGTGTGTGTCTGTCAGTATGTGTCTGTCAGTGTATGTGTCTGTCAGTGAGTGTCTGTCAGTGTGTGTCTGTCAGTGTATGTGTCTGTCAGTGTATGTGTCTGTCAGTGTGTGTCTGTCAGTATGTGTCTGTCAGCGTATGTGTCTGTCAGTGAGTGTCTGTCAGTGTGTGTCTGTCAGTGTATGTGTCTGTCAGTGTGTATCTGTCAGTGTATGTGTCTGTCAGTATGTATCTGTCAGTATGTGTCTGTCAGTGTATGTGTCTGTCAGTGAGTGTCTGTCAGTGTGTGTCTGTCAGTGTATGTGTCTGTCAGTGTATGTGTCTGCCAGTGTGTGTCTGTCAGTATGTGTCTGTCAGCGTATGTGTCTGTCAGTGTGTGTCTGTCAGTGTGTATCTGTCAGCGTATGTGTCTGTCAGTATGTATCTGTCAGTATGTGTCTGTCAGTGTATGTGTCTGTCAGTGAGTGTCTGTCAGTGTGTGTCTGTCAGTGTATGTGTCTGTCAGTGTATGTGTCTGTCAGTGTGTGTCTGTCAGTATGTGTCTGTCAGCGTATGTGTCTGTCAGTGAGTGTCTGTCAGTGTGTGTCTGTCAGTGTATGTGTCTGTCAGTGTGTATCTGTCAGTGTATGTCTGTCAGTGTATGTGTCTGTCAGCGTATGTGTCTGTCAGTGTATGTGTCTGTCAGCGTATGTGTCTGTCAGTATGTGTCTGTCAGTGTGCATCTGTCAGTGAGTGTCTGTCAGTATGTGTCTGTCAGTGTATGTGTCTGTCAGCGTATGTGTCTGTCAGTGTGCATCTGTCAGTGAGTGTCTGTCAGTATGTGTCTGTCAGTATGTGTCTGTCAGTGTGTATCTGTCAGTGTGTGTCTGTCAGTGTATGTGTCTCTCAGTGTATGTGTCTCTCAGCGTATGTGTCTGTCAGTATGTGTCTGTCAGTGTGCATCTGTCAGTGTGTGTCTGTCAGTATGTGTCTGTCAGCGTATGTGTCTGTTAGTGTGTATCTGTCAGTGTATGTGTCTGTCAGTATGTGTCTGTCAGTGTGTATCTGTCAGTGTGTGTCTGTCAGTGTATGTCTGTCAGTGTATATGTCTGTCAGCGTATGTGTCTGTCAGTATGTGTCTGTCAGTGTGCATCTGTCAGTGAGTGTCTGTCAGTATGTGTCTGTCAGTGTGTGTCTGTCAGTATGTGTCTGTCAGTGAGTGTCTGTCAGTGTATGTGTCTGTCAGTATGTGTCTGTCAGTGAGTGTCTGTCAGTATGTGTCTGTCAGTATGTGTCTGTCAGTGTGTATCTGTCAGTGTGTGTCTGTCAGTGTATGTGTCTCTCAGTGTATGTGTCTCTCAGCGTATGTGTCTGTCAGTATGTGTCTGTCAGTGTGCATCTGTCAGTGTGTGTCTGTCAGTATGTGTCTGTCAGCGTATGTGTCTGTTAGTGTGTATCTGTCAGTGTATGTGTCTGTCAGTATGTGTCTGTCAGTGTGTATCTGTCAGTGTGTGTCTGTCAGTGTATGTCTGTCAGTGTATATGTCTGTCAGCGTATGTGTCTGTCAGTATGTGTCTGTCAGTGTGCATCTGTCAGTGAGTGTCTGTCAGTATGTGTCTGTCAGTGTGTGTCTGTCAGTATGTGTCTGTCAGTGAGTGTCTGTCAGTGTATGTGTCTGTCAGTATGTGTCTGTCAGTGAGTGTCTGTCAGTATGTGTCTGTCAGTATGTGTCTGTCAGTGTGTATCTGTCAGTGTATGTCTGTCAGTGTATGTGTCTGTCAGTATGTGTCTGTCAGTATGTGTCTGTCAGTATGTGTCTGTCAGTGTGCATCTGTCAGTGTATGTCTGTCAGTGTATGTCTGTCAGTGTATGTCTGTCAGTGTATGTGTCTGTCAGTATGTGTCTGTCAGTGAGTGTCTGTCAGTATGTGTCTGTCAGTATGTGTCTGTCAGTGTGCATCTGTCAGTGTATGTCTGTCAGTGTCTGTCTGTCAGCGTATGTGTCTGTCAGTGTGTATCTGTCAGTGTATGTGTCTCTCAGTGTATGTGTCTGTCAGCGTATGTGTCTGTCAGTGTGTGTCTGTCAGTGTATGTGTCTGTCAGTGTGTATCTGTCAGTGTATGTGTCTGTCAGTGTGTATCTGTCAGCGTATGTGTCTGTCAGTGTGTATCTGTCAGTGTATGTGTCTGTCAGTGTGTATCTGTCAGTGTATGTGTCTGTCAGTGTGTATCTGTCAGCGTATGTGTCTGTCAGCGTATGTGTCTGTCAGTGTGTGTCTGTCAGTGTATGTGTCTGTCAGTGTGTATCTGTCAGTGTATGTGTCTGTCAGTGTGTGTCTGTCAGTGTATGTGTCTGTCAGTGTGTATCTGTCAGTGTGTGTCTGTCAGTGTATGTCTGTCAGTGTGTGTGTCTGTCAGTGTATGTCTGTCAGTGTATGTCTGTCAGTGTGTGTCTGTCAGTGTATGTGTCTGTCAGTGTATGTGTCTGTCAGCGTATGTATCTGTCAGTGTATGTCTGTCAGTGTATGTGTCTGTCAGTGTGTATCTGTCAGTGTATGTCTGTCAGTGTATGTCTGTCAGTGTATGTGTCTGTCAGTGTATGTGTCTGTCAGTGTGTGTCTGTCAGTGTGTGTCTGTCAGTGTGTATCTGTCAGTGTATGTGTCTGTCAGTGTGTATCTGTCAGTATGTGTCTGTCAGTATGTGTCTGTCAGTGTGTGTCTGTCAGTGTGTATCTGTCAGTGTATGTCTGTCAGTGTGTGTCTGTCAGCGTATGTGTCTGTCAGTGTGTATCTGTCAGTGTATGTGTCTGTCAGTGTATGTGTCTGTCAGTGAGTGTCTGTCAGTATGTGTCTGTCAGTATGTGTCTGTCAGTGTGTGTCTGTCAGTGTGTATCTGTCAGTGTATGTCTGTCAGTGTGTGTCTGTCAGCGTATGTGTCTGTCAGTGTGTATCTGTCAGTGTATGTGTCTCTCAGTGTATGTGTCTGTCAGCGTATGTGTCTGTCAGTGTGTGTGTCTCTCAGTGTATGTGTCTGTCAGCGTATGTGTCTGTCAGTGTGTGTCTGTCAGTGTATGTGTCTGTCAGTGTGTATCTGTCAGTGTATGTGTCTGTCAGTATGTGTCTGTCAGTATGTGTCTGTCAGTGTATGTGTCTGTCAGCGTATGTGTCTGTCAGTATGTGTCTGTCAGTGTGCATCTGTCAGTGAGTGTCTGTCAGTATGTGTCTGTCAGTGTATGTGTCTGTCAGCGTATGTGTCTGTCAGTGTGCATCTGTCAGTGAGTGTCTGTCAGTATGTGTCTGTCAGTATGTGTCTGTCAGTGTGTATCTGTCAGTGTGTGTCTGTCAGTGTATGTGTCTCTCAGTGTATGTGTCTCTCAGCGTATGTGTCTGTCAGTATGTGTCTGTCAGTGTGCATCTGTCGGTGTGTGTCTGTCAGTATGTGTCTGTAAGCGTATGTGTCTGTTAGTGTGTATCTGTCAGTGTATGTGTCTGTCAGTGTATGTGTCTGTCAGTGTGTATCTGTCAGTGTGTGTCTGTCAGTGTATGTCTGTCAGTGTATATGTCTGTCAGCGTATGTGTCTGTCAGTATGTGTCTGTCAGTGTGCATCTGTCAGTGAGTGTCTGTCAGTATGTGTCTGTCAGTGTGTGTCTGTCAGTATGTGTCTGTCAGTGTATGTGTCTGTCAGTATGTGTCTGTCAGTGAGTGTCTGTCAGTATGTGTCTGTCAGTATGTGTCTGTCAGTGTGTATCTGTCAGTGTATGTCTGTCAGTGTATGTCTGTCAGTGTATGTGTCTGTCAGTATGTGTCTGTCAGTGAGTGTCTGTCAGTATGTGTCTGTCAGTATGTGTCTGTCAGTGTGCATCTGTCAGTGTATGTCTGTCAGTGTCTGTCTGTCAGCGTATGTGTCTGTCAGTGTGTATCTGTCAGTGTATGTGTCTCTCAGTGTATGTGTCTGTCAGCGTATGTGTCTGTCAGTGTGTGTCTGTCAGTGTATGTGTCTGTCAGTGTGTATCTGTCAGTGTATGTGTCTGTCAGTGTGTATCTGTCAGTGTATGTGTCTGTCAGTGTGTATCTGTCAGCGTATGTGTCTGTCAGCGTATGTGTCTGTCAGTGTGTGTCTGTCAGTGTATGTGTCTGTCAGTGTGTATCTGTCAGTGTATGTGTCTGTCAGTGTGTGTCTGTCAGTGTATGTGTCTGTCAGTGTGTATCTGTCAGTGTGTGTCTGTCAGTGTATGTCTGTCAGTGTGTGTGTCTGTCAGTGTATGTCTGTCAGTGTATGTCTGTCAGTGTGTGTCTGTCAGTGTATGTGTCTGTCAGTGTATGTGTCTGTCAGCGTATGTATCTGTCAGTGTATGTCTGTCAGTGTATGTGTCTGTCAGTGTGTATCTGTCAGTGTATGTCTGTCAGTGTATGTGTCTGTCAGCGTATGTGTCTGTCAGTGTGTGTCTGTCAGTGTGTGTCTGTCAGTGTGTATCTGTCAGTGTATGTGTCTGTCAGTGTGTATCTGTCAGTATGTGTCTGTCAGTATGTGTCTGTCAGTGTGTATCTGTCAGTGTATGTCTGTCAGTGTGTGTCTGTCAGCGTATGTGTCTGTCAGTGTGTATCTGTCAGTGTATGTGTCTGTCAGTGTATGTGTCTGTCAGTGAGTGTCTGTCAGTATGTGTCTGTCAGTATGTGTCTGTCAGTGTGTGTCTGTCAGTGTGTATCTGTCAGTGTATGTCTGTCAGTGTGTGTCTGTCAGCGTATGTGTCTGTCAGTGTGTATCTGTCAGTGTATGTGTCTCTCAGTGTATGTGTCTGTCAGCGTATGTGTCTGTCAGTGTGTGTGTCTCTCAGTGTATGTGTCTGTCAGCGTATGTGTCTGTCAGTGTGTGTCTGTCAGTGTATGTGTCTGTCAGTGTGTATCTGTCAGTGTATGTGTCTGTCAGTATGTGTCTGTCAGTTTGTGTCTGTCAGTGTATGTCTGTCAGTGTATGTGTCTGTCAGCGTATGTGTCTGTCAGTGTGTATCTGTCAGTGTATGTGTCTCTCAGTGTATGTGTCTGTCAGCGTATGTGTCTGTCAGTGTGTGTCTGTCAGTGTGTGTCTGTCAGTGTGTATCTGTCAGTGTATGTGTCTGTCAGTGTGTATCTGTCAGTGTATGCGTCTGTCAGTGTAAGCCTGTCAGTGTATGTCTGTCAGTGTGTGTCTGTCAGTGTTTGTCTGTCGGTCTTCGTCTGTCAGTGTGTGTATGTCAGTTAGTGTCTGTCAGTGTAAGCCTGTCAGTGTATGTCTGTCAGTGAGTGTCTGTTAGTGTGTGTCTGTCAGTCTTTGTCTGTCAGTGCTTATCTGTCAGTGTGTGTCTGTCAGTGTATGTTTGTCAGTGTATTTCTGTAAGTGTGTGTCTCTCAGTGTTTGTCTGTCAGTGAGTGTCTGTCAGTGTTTGTCTGTCAGTGAGTGTCTGTCAGTGTTTGTCTGTCAGTGAGTGTCTGTCAGTGTTTGTCTGTCAGTGTTTGTCTGTCAGTGTTTGTCTGTCAGTGTGTGTCTGTCAGTGTATGTTTGTCAGTGTATTTCTGTAAGTGTGTGTCTCTCAGTGTTTGTCTGTCAGTGAGTGTCTGTCAGTGTTTGTCTGTCAGTGTTTGTCTGTCAGTGTTTGTCTGTCAGTGTTTGTCTGTCAGTGTGTGTCTGTCAGTGTTTGTCTGTCAGTGTATGTTTGTCAGTGTCTGTCTGTCAGTGTATTTCTCTAAGTGTGTGTCTGTCAGTGTATGTCTGTCAGTTTCTGTCTGTCAGTGTGTGTCTCTCAGTGTTTGTCTGTCAGTGAGTGTCTGTCAGTGTCTGTCTGTCAGTGTATGTCTGTTAGTGTGTGTCTGTCAGTGTGTGTCTGTCAGTGTACGTCTGTCAGTGTATGTCTGTCAGTGTCTGCCTGTCAGTGTATTTCTGTAAGTGTGTGTCTGTCAGTGTATGTCTGTCAGTGTATGTCTGTTAGTGTCTGTCTGTCAGTGTATGTCTGTCAGTGTGTGTCTGTCAGTGTGTGTCTGTCAGTGTATGTCTGTCAGTGTATGTCTGTCAGTGTCTGCCTGTCAGTGTATTTCTGTAAGTGTGTGTCTGTCAGTGTTTGTCTGTCAGTGTATGTTTGTCAGTGTATGTTTGTCAGTGTTTGTCTGTCAGTGTATGTCTGTCAGTGTATTTCAGTAAGTGTCTGTCAGTGAGTGTCTGTCAGTGTTTGTCTGTCAGTGTTTGTCTGTCAGTGTTTGTCTGTCAGTGTATGTTTGTCAGTGTTTGTCTGCCAGTGTTTGTCTGTCAGTGTTTATCTGTCAGTGTATGTCTGTAAGTGTTTGTCTGTCAATGTGTGTCTGTCAGTGTGTGTCTGTCAGTGTTTGTCTGTCAGTGTGTGTCTGTCAGTGTATGTCAGTGTGTGTCAGTGTGTGTCTGTCAGTGTTTGTCTGTCAGCGAGTGTCTGTCAGTGTATGTCTGTCAGCGATGTTCTGTCAGTGTTTGTCTGTCAGTGTATGTCTGTTAGTGATTATCTGTCAGTGTATGTTTGTAAGTGTGTGTCTGTCAGTGTCTGTCAGTGTGTGTCTTTCAGTGTTTGTCAGTGAGTGTCTGTCAGTGTATGTCTATCAGTGAGTGTCTCTCAGTAATTATCTGTCAGTGTATGTCTGTCAGTGTTTAACTGTCAGTGAGTGTCTGTCAGTGTATGTCTGTCAGTGAGTGTCTGTCAGTGAGTGTCTGTCAGTGAATGTCTGTCAGTGTATGTCTGTCAGTGTATGTCTGTCAGTGTATGTCTGTCAGTGTTTGTCTGTCAGTGAGTGTCTGTCAGTGTATGTCTGTCAGTGAGTGTCTGTCAGTTATTATCTGTCAGTGTATGTCTGTCAGTGTATGTCTGTCAGTGTCTGTCTATCAGTGTATGTCTGTTAGTGTGTGTCTGTCAGTGTTTGTCTGTCAGTGTCTGTCTGTCAGTGTGTGTCTGTCAGTGTATGTCTTTCAGTGTATGTCTGTCAGTGTCTGTCTGTCAGTGTATTTCTGTAAGTGTGTGTCTGTCAGTGTTTGTCTGTGAGTGAGTGTCTGTCAGTGTTTGTCTGTCAGTGTTTGTCTGTCAGTGTATGTTTGTCAGTGTTTGTCTGTCAGTGTTTGTCTGTCAGTGTTTGTCTGTCAGTGTATGTCTGTCAGTGCTTCTCTGTCAATGTGTGTCTGTCAGTGTGTGTGTGTCAGTGTGTGTCTGTCAGTGTATATCTGTCAGTGTGTGTCTGTCAGTGTATGTCAGTGTGTGTCAGTGTGTGTCTGTCAGTGTTTGTCAGTGTCTGTCAGTGAGTGTCTGTCAGTGTTTGTCTGTCAGTGATTATCTGTCAGTGTGTGTCTGTCAGTGTATGTCTGTCAGTGTCTGTCTGTCAGTGTATTTCTGTAAGTGTGTGTCTGTCAGTGTTTGTCTGTCAGTGTTTGTCTGTCAGTGTTTGTCTGTCAGTGTTTGTCTGTCAGTGTATGTTTGTCAGTGTTTGTCTGTCAGTGTTTGTCTGTCAGTGTTTGTCTGTCAGTGTATGTCTGTCAGTGCTTCTCTGTCAATGTGTGTCTGTCAGTGTGTGTGTGTCAGTGTTTGTCTGTCAGTGTGTCTGTCAGTGTATATCTGTCAGTGTGTGTCTGTCAGTGTATGTCAGTGTGTTTCAGTGTGTGTCTGTCAGTGTTTGTCAGTGTCTGTCAGTGTGTGTCTGTCAGTGTTTGTCTGTCAGTGATTATCTGTCAGTGTGTGTCTGTCAGTGTATGTCTGTCAGTGTATGTCTGTCAGTGTCTGTCTGTCAGTGTATTTCTGTAAGTGTGTGTCTGTCAGTGTTTGTCTGTCAGTGAGTGTCTGTCAGTGTTTGTCTGTCAGTGTTTGTCTGTCAGTGTATGTTTGTCAATGTTTGTCTGTCAGTGTGTGTCTGTCAGTGTATGTCAGTGTCTGTCAGTGTGTGTCTGTCAGTGTTTGTCTGTCAGCGAGTGTCTGTCAGTGTTTGTCTGTCAGCGATGGTCTGTCAGTGTTTGTCTGTCAGTGTATGTCTGTCAGTGATTATCTGTTAGTGTATGTTTGTCAGTGTGTGTCTGTCAGTGTCTGTCAGTGTATGTCTGTCAGTGTATGTCTGTCAGTGTCTGTGAGTGTATGTCTGTCAGTGTCTGTCTGTCAGTGTATGTTTGTCAGTGTATTTCTGTAAGTGTGTGTCTGTCAGTGTATGTCTGTCAGTGTCTGTCTGTCAGTGTCTGTCTGTCAGTGTATGTCTGTCAGTGTCTGTCTGTCAGTGTCTGTCTGTCAGTGTATTTCTGTAAGTGTATGTCTGTCAGTGTATTTCTGTAAGTGTATGTCTGTAAGTGTGTGTCTGTCAGTGTTTGTCTGTCAGTGAGTGTCTGTCAGTGTATGTTTGTCAATGTTTGTCTGTCAGTGTGTGTCTGTCAGTGTATGTCAGTGTCTGTCAGTGTGTGTCTGTCAGTGTTTGTCTGTCAGCGAGTGTCTGTCAGTGTTTGTCTGTCAGCGATGGTCTGTCAGTGTTTGTCTGTCAGTGTATGTCTGTCAGTGATTATCTGTTAGTGTATGTTTGTCAGTGTGTGTCTGTCAGTGTCTGTCAGTGTATGTCTGTCAGTGTATGTCTGTCAGTGTCTGTGAGTGTATGTCTGTCAGTGTCTGTCTGTCAGTGTATGTTTGTCAGTGTATTTCTGTAAGTGTGTGTCTGTCAGTGTATGTCTGTCAGTGTCTGTCTGTCAGTGTCTGTCTGTCAGTGTATGTCTGTCAGTGTCTGTCTGTCAGTGTCTGTCTGTCAGTGTATTTCTGTAAGTGTATGTCTGTCAGTGTATTTCTGTAAGTGTATGTCTGTAAGTGTGTGTCTGTCAGTGTTTGTCTGTCAGTGAGTGTCTGTCAGTGTTTGTCTGTAAGTGTTTGTCTGTCAGTGTATGTTTGTCAGTGTTTGTCTGCCAGTGTTTGTCTGTCAGTGTTTATCTGTCAGTGTATGTCTGTCAGTGTTTGTCTGTCAATGTGTGTCTGTCAGTGTGTGTCTGTCAGTGTTTGTCTGTCAGTGTGTGTCTGTCAGTGTATGTCTGTCAGTGTCTGTCTGTCAGTGTATGTCTGTCAGTGTCTGTCTGTCAGTGTCTGTCTGTAAGTGTATTTCTGTAAGTGTCTGTCTGTCAGTGTATTTCTGTAAGTGTATGTCTGTAAGTGTGTGTCTGTCAGTGTTTGTCTGTCAGTGAGTGTCTGTCAGTGTTTGTCTGTAAGTGTTTGTCTGTCAGTGTATGTTTGTCAGTGTTTGTCTGCCAGTGTTTGTCTGTCAGTGTTTATCTGTCAGTGTATGTCTGTCAGTGTTTGTCTGTCAATGTGTGTCTGTCAGTGTGTGTCTGTCAGTGTTTGTCTGTCAGTGTTTGTCTGTCAGTGTATGTCAGTGTGTGTCAGTGTGTGTCTGTCAGTGTTTGTCTGTCAGCGAGTGTCTGTCAGTGTATGTCTGTCAGCGATGTTCTGTCAGTGTTTGTCTGTCAGTGTATGTCTGTTAGTGATTATCTGTCAGTGTATGTTTGTAAGTGTGTGTCTGTCAGTGTCTGTCAGTGTGTGTCTTTCAGTGTTTGTCAGTGAGTGTCTGTCAGTGTATGTCTATCAGTGAGTGTCTCTCAGTAATTATCTGTCAGTGTATGTCTGTCAGTGTTTAACTGTCAGTGAGTGTCTGTCAGTGTATGTCTCTCAGTGTGTGTCTGTCAGTGTGTGTCAGTCCATATGTATTGTTTAGTGTATGTCTGTCAGTGTGCGTCTCCCACTGAGTCCTATTGTGTGTCCATCAGTGTGTTTTTGTCAGTGAGTGTCTGTCAGTGTGTGTCTGTCTGTGTGTCTTTCAGTATATGTCTGTCAATATGTGTCTGTCAGTATATGTCTGTCAATATGTGTCTGTCAGTATGTGTCAGTATGAGTCTCTCAGTGTGTGTCTGTCAGAGTGTGTCTCTCAGTGAGTATATGTGTCTGCCAGTTTGTGTCAGTGTGAGTCTCTCAGTGTGTGTGTCAGAGTGTGTCTCTCAGTGTGTGTCTGTCAGCGTGTGTCTGTCAGTGTGTGTGTCTCAGTATGCTTCTCGGTGTGTGTCCGTCAGTGTGCGTCTCTCGTCGAATGTGTGTTGTGTATCTCCTACTGTGACTTGTATTGTGTATCTCCTTGTGTGTATCTAGTGTTGTGTATCTTCTAGTGTGTGTCTAATATTGTGTATCTCCTAGTGTGTCTAGTGTTGTGTATCTCCAACTGTGACTTGTATTGTGTATCTCCTAGTGTGTATCTAGTGTTATGTATCTCCTAGTGTGTGTCTAATATTGTGTATCTCCTAGTGTGTATCTAGTGTTGTGTATCTCCTAGTGTGTTTCTAGTGTTGTGTATCTCCTAGTGTGTCTAGTGTTGTATATCTCCTAGTCTGTCCGGTATTTTGTATCTCCTAGTGTGTCTAGTAATGTGTATCTCCTAGTGTGTCTGGTATTGTGTATCTCCTTTTGTGTCTGGTATTGTGCACTCCTAGTGTGTGTCCAGTATTGTGTATCTCCTAGTGTGTGTCTAGTGTTGTTTATCTCCTAGTCTGTCTAGTGTTGTATATCTCCTAGTGTGTCTGGTATTGTACATCTCCTAATGTGTCTAGTATTGCGCATTTTCTAGGGTGTATCTAGTATTGTTCATCTCATAGTGTGTCTAGTGTTGTGTATCTCCTAGTGTGTGTCTTGTATTTTGTATCTCATAGTGTGTCTAGTATTGTGTATCCCTTAGTGTGTCTGGTGTTGTGTATCTCCTTGTGTGTCTAGTGTTGTATATCTCCTAGTGTGTCTAGTATTGTGCATCTCCTTGTGTGTCTAGTATTGTGCATCGCCTAGTGTGTCTAGTGTTGTGTATCTCCCAGCGTGTGTCTGGTATTGTGTATCTCCTAGTGTGTCTAGTAATGTGTATCTCCTAGTGTGTCTAGTATTGTGTATCTCCTAGTGTGTCTAGTAATGTGTATCTCCTAGTGAGTCTAGTAATGTGTATCTCCTATTGTAACCGGTATTGTGTATCTCCTCTGGTGTCTAGTAATGTGTATCTCCTTGTGTGTCTGGTATTGTGTATCTCCTAGTATGTCTAGTATTGTGTATCTCCTAGTGTGTCTAGTGTTGTATATCTCCTAGTGTGTCCGGTATTGTGTATCTCCTAGTGAGTCTAGTATTGTGTATCTCCTATTCTGTCTGGTATTGTGTATCTCCTAGTGTGTCTAGTATTGTGTATCTCCTAGTGTGTCTAGTATTGTGTATCTCCTAGTGTGTCTAGTATTGTGTATCTCCTAGTGTGTCTAGTAATGTGTATCTCCTCTGGTGTCTAGTAATGTGTATCTCCTTGTGTGTCCGGTATTGTGTATCTCCTAGAGTGTCTGGTATTGTGATTCTCCTAGTGTGTGTAGTATTTTGTATCTCCTAGTTAGTCTAGTATTGTGTATCTCCTAGTGTGTCCGGTATTGTGTATCTCCTAATGTGTCTAGTGTTGTGTATCTCCTAGTGTGTCTAGCATTGTGTATCTCCTAGTGTGTCAAGTGTTGTGTATCTCCTAGTGTGTCTGGTATTGTGTATCTCCTAGTGTGTCTGGTAATGTGTATCGCCTTGTGTGTCCGGTATTGTGTATCTCCTAGTGTGTCTAGTATTGTGTATTTCCTAGTGTGTCTAGTATTGTGTATTTCCTAGTGTGTCTGGTATTGTGTATCTCCTAGTGTGTCCGGTATTGTGTATCTCCTTGTGTGTCCGGTAATGTGTATCTCCTAGTGTGTCCAGTATTGTGTATCTCCTAGTGTGTCTAGTATTGTGTATCTCATAGTGTGTCTGGTATTGTGTATCTCCTAGTGTGTCTCGTATTGTGTATCTCCTAGTGTGTCTGGTATTGTGTATCTCCTAGTGTGTCTAGTATTGTGTATCACCCAGTGTGTTTAGTATTGTGTATCTCCTAGTGTGTCTAGTATTTTGTATTTCCTAGTGTGTCTGGTATTGTGTATCTCCTAGTGTGTCTAGTAATGTGTATCTCCTTGTGTGTCCGGTATTGTGTATCTCCTAGTGTGTCTAGTATTGTGTATCTCCTAGTGTGTCTAGTAATATGTATCTCCTAGTGTGTCTAGTATTGTGTATCTCCTAGTGTGTATAGTATTGTGTATCTCCTAGTGTGTCTAGTAATGTGTATCTCCTACTGTAACCGGTAGTGTGTATCTCCTCTGGTGTTTAGTAATGTGTATCTCCTTGTGTGTCTAGTAATGTGTATCTCCTTGTATGTCCGGTATTGTGTATCTCCTAGTGTGTCTGGTAGTGTGTATCTCCTAGTGTGTCTAGTAATGTGTATTTCCTAGTGTGTCTGGTATTGTGTATCTCCTGGTGTGTCCGGTATTGTGTATCTCCTAATGTGTCTGGTATTGTGTATTTCCTAGTGTGTCTAGTATTGTGTATCTCCTAGTCTGTCTAGTATTGTGTATTTCCTAGTGTGTCTGGTATTGTGTATCTCCTAGTGTGTCCGGTATTGTGTATCTCCTAATGTATCCGGTATTGTGTATCTCCTAGTGTGTCTAGTATCGTGTATCTCCAAGTGTGTCTAGTAATGTGTATCTCCTAGTGTGTCTAGTATTGTGTATCTCCTAGTGTGTCTAGTATTGTTTATCTCCTAGTGTGTCCGGTATTGTGTATCTCCTAGTGTGTCTAGTAATGTGTATCTCCTAGTGTGTCTAGTATTGTGTATCTCCTAGTGTGTCTAGTATTGTTTATCTCCTGGTGTGTCCGGTATTGTGTATCTCCTAGTGTGTCTAGTAATGTGTATCTCCTACTGTAGCCGGTAGTGTGTATCTCCTCTGGTGTCTAGTAATGTGTATCTCCTTGTGTGACTAGTAATGTGTATCTCCTTGAGTGTCCGGTATTGTGTATCTCCTAGTGTGTCTGGTATTGTGTATCTCCTATTGTGTCTAGTAATGTGTTTTCCTAGTGTGTCTGGTATTGTGTATCTCCTAGTGTGTCCGGTATTTTGTATCTCTTAATGTGTCTGGTATTATGTATCTCCTAGTGTGTCTAGCATTGTGTATCTCCTAGTCTGTCTAGTATTGTGTATTTCCTAGTGTGTCTGGTATTGTGTATCTCCTAGTGTGTCCGGTATTGTGTATCTCCTAGTGTGTCTAGTATTGTGTATCTCCTAGTGTGTCTGGTATTGTGAATATCCTAGTGTGTCTAGTATTGTGTATCTCCTAGTCTGTCTAGTATTGTGTATCTCCTTGTGTGTCCGGTATTGTGTATCTCCTAGTGTGTCTTGTATTGTGTATTTCCTAGTGTGTCTGGTATTGTGTATCTCCTAGTCTGTCTAGTATTGTGTATCTCCTAGTGTGTCTAGCATTGTGTATCTCCTAGTCTTTCTAGTATTGTGTATTTCCTAGTGTGTCTGGTATTGTGTATCTCCTAGTGTGTCCGATATTGTGTATCTCCTAGTGTGTCCGGTAATGTGTATCTCCTAGTGTGTCTAGTGTTGTGTATTTCCTAGTGTGTCTGGTTTTGTGTATCTCCTAATGTGTCCGGTATTGTGTATCTCCTAGTGTGTCTAGTAATGTGTATCTCCTAGTGTGCCTAGTATTGTGTATCTCCTAGTGTGTCTAGGATTGTTTATCTCCTAGTGTGTCTAGTATTGTGTATCTCCTAGTGTGTCTAGTAATGTGTATCTCCTACTGTAACCAGTAGTGTGTATCTCCTAGTGTGTCTAGTAATGTGTATCTCCTTGTGTGTCCGGTATTGTGTATCTCCTAGTGTGTCTGGTATTGTGTATCTCCTTGTCTGTCTAGTAATGTGTATTTCCTAGTGTGTCTGGTATTGTGTATCTCCTAGTGAGTCTAGTATTGTGTATCTCCTAGTGTGTCCGGTATTGTGTATCTCCTTATGTGTCTTGTATTGTGTATCTCCTAGTGTGTCTAATAATGTGTATCTCCTAGTGGGTCTAGTATTGTGTATCTCCTAGTGTGTCCGGTATTGTGTATCTCCTAGTGTGTCTGGTGTTGTGTATCTCCTAGTGTGGGTCTAGTATTGTATATCTCCAAGTGTGTCTGGCATTGTGTACCTCCTAGTGTCTCTAGTGTTGTGTATCTCCTAGTGTGTCTGGTATTGTGTATCTCCTAGTGTGGGTCTATTATTGTATATCTCCTTGTGTGTCTAGTGTTGTGTATCTCCTAGCGTGTGTCTAGTATTGTGTATCTCCTACTGTTTCTGGTATTGTGTATATCCTAGTGTGTCTGGTGTTGTGTATCTCCTAGTGTGTCTAGTATTGTGTATCTCCTAGTGTTTGAGGATCCAAATTATTATCTATAGTGAATGTGTATCTTTTCTCTAATGGCAATGTGTAACTTTGTATGTAGGTTAAGTACGTGAATCCTTGATTCTTCCAGTCAGAATCAGCTCTGCATTGTTAGTTTTACAAAACGTCTCGAACAATGTCATTTTAGGAAATAGTTGCATTACAACTTAGGAATCAGGGGTGTAGGTTTGATTAGTCTTCGTTTGTTGTAGGGATATCCGGGCCTCGGCACTACCAGTTCCAGCACAAGGCATACTTTCACGAACACCCTCATATACTGCGTATTGAAGACAGGTGTATATTTGCTAAACACGCTGAAACGTATCAAAGGTGACTAAACTCATGCCTGGGTACTGTGAACACAGTCATTGTTCAGAGCAGGCGTAGTCACGTAAATGAGGAAGCCATGCATTTGGCGTGAGATGGGTTTAACGCCACCTTAAACTTTCTATCAGTGGTATTTGCGCAATGATCTGAATTGGCCTTATGACACATACAACAACATAGTCTATTTGGACCATGTATAAGCGCCAGTGTATCATACTTCAATTCTGTTATGATAAGTAACTAGACCGCTTCGTCACCACGACTTTATTTTGAACCCGGTTCGAATGACAAGACGTCCAAACAAATTACATGGTTGAAACAAGCAGTGATATCACCAGTGGTTGATTCGACTTTTGATGCCGTCAAACATCACCCCCAGCCCGCACACACGTTTTATTCAAGGGCTTGCGGTACGTGATGGGATGTGTAGTGTTAGCCGGGAGTCGGTAATCCGTTACTACGGAAACTTGAACTTCCGGTTGAAATCATTGTGGACAGAAGTGTATGGCGTAACTATTTGTTACCGACATGACTGGTGTTGGCTACAGCTTGTTATCTTATGTTCAAACCCCGAAAGTCCAAAACGTTGGACTGTCGATCATATGAACACGTTCAATGATGTTCAGAAAGACTGTATACAGATGTCCCGTTGTTGCAGCCCAAGTTGTCAAAAAGGGCCGTACCTTGTCCTTACTCAAAGCGTTGTTTTATGTATGGTAAATAGGAGGACTAATGTATATCCAGTTGGTCATGATGTCGTCTTATATCACTTCCTTCCTCGGCACTCTCTTGGCACAGAACGTGCATCAGTGTCGTACCATGCCCAGACGTAGGCATCCCCATGGGCACTAATAGTGCTCCCCTTCTTACTCATATGTTTCTTCATGTATTGAATCGGAATTTCTGCTCGGAATAGCAAAATCAAAACAAGGCCTAAAAGACCTAAAACTTCAGCTTCAGGTATTTCGATGATCTGATATCGTTCAATACTGGTCAAAGAGCCAAATCCCTTTCACTGATACACACACCTGTACTAGAAATAGAAGAGACTAGCGAAACCGCCTCATCTGTTTCCTATTTAGATCTTTGCACAGGGATTCAGAGTGACAAAACAAATCTCCAAACGACTGTATGAAGGAATGACTTAACTTTCCAATAGTTTAACTTACGCTTTGTGTCGAGCAATGTACCAGCAGCTCGTTCGCTTGGTGTCTACATTCCACAACTTTTGAGGCACAATCGAGCATGCTCTTTCCACGAATGTTTTAAACAGCGTCATACGACCCTTGCTGAAAAGTTGTTTCATCAGAGTTACAACATTCAAGGCTTCAGTAAGACTTTCAAAAAGTTAATGTTGACGCATTTCCACACTGATACATCAGTGACCAAAAAGATGTCGGATGCAATATCCTATTTAGACTTGTACCATATGTTCCCGTCTTGTATCAGGTGAACAGTTGTCCTCCATTTGCACGTTTTTGCGACGGTGCCACCCGTGGGGCAGGACACGCCGATCTTTTCACGAACACCTGGTATCATCTCTTTTTGATAGTGATCCACACCTACATGATTATGATATACAGTCGGAATCGGACCACCGACTCTTCTTTTAGTGGTGATTTCTTAGGATTATGGAAATATCTTTTGTCGCCTTCAGTTTCCCTCCTGACTAATTCACACAGTGCATTTGTGCCTTCTGCCCTTTAAGACATTTTGCTGTACACAGTTCGAGAATTAACTTATTAACTTCAGTCAGACGGTTTACCGTGTTGTTGTCCAGGCTCTTGATATTTAAGGCCGATATAAATCGGGCCCAGCACCAGCAGTTTGAATCAGTAGTTCTAAACTACTCTCTCTGCTAAATTCTATATTAATAAATGAGCTCCTTAATTGCCTCTACAACATGTATGAAAACAACTCTTATATGCACACAAAACGTAGACATTGCAAATTGCATGTTTATTTGTTTAAAATGTTTATTTACGTATTTAGATTCAGGTGTATGCATTGCATCGGCACCCTCTGTATTAAAGGACAGGTCATATGGATCATCTTTGGTGTATTGGCAATCATGCAAGTTGGGGTAGATTATTAAATTGTTATGAAAGTGTTTGGGGGTAACAAAAAAGAATCTTCACTTTCCTAATTATTGAGTTGGTTTAGTAAAATGCAATGAAATGAGCATAACAGTGATGCAACTTCTGTGACAACAGAATGACGAGGAAGGCAATTACAACACAGGGCGACAAAAGGCACCACGCCTTGCTACAGATATTCAAAATACACATGTATATAGTATTTGTGATTCACAAACTAACGATACACCCCCGAGATTGATATGCATTATTATTTATCAATAAACTAGCGGCCTATGCACATTTAGCTCATTTAGGATTATTGAAATATCTTTTGTCAATAAATTAGCGGCCTTTCTCAATGATTTCAAAAGTTTTTGGCTATATCGTTTGAGAAAATATACTGGTATAAATGATAAATTATTATCTTAGCTGAAAAATTCATTCATGTTAGATAACGACTTGAATATACTTACAGAAAGCTTTCCGCTGTAAGTCCTCCTTCGGTGGTTGCTCCAAGGAAAATAACACATACTGCTCTGTACGTTCTCAGTGTGAAACAGTGACTGTATTTACCCAAATAAATGTTATGACAGTTACTTTCGGTTATTGTAATAAGACCCTTTTAATGTACGAGACGGTCGACTTAGAGATCATTGTTATTCCGAGATGCACCTTCCTGTGTCGACTGGGCTGGGATTTTGTATCGAGATTAGATTTTCTTTCAGCCTGAATATTATTAAGAAAAACACCTTGCAACAATGTAGTTTTTGTGGCAGGCTATACCTTTTTATTCAACAGTCTGAAGCATAATTAGTTATTTATTCAAGCAACAGATGTCACCAAGACAACCAGCCGGTGTTCATGTTAGCTGATGTCCTTTATTCGCTATTCGTCATAGGAATGGGTAATTAGGGCACTTTCGGTAATCTCGGCCTCGAATATGCATCATTGACGAGTCATCCCGGAACAAAATCACCATATCCGTTGTCCGACAACGGCTGGTGTTGTATGATACAGACTTACAGTATAGTAGTATACATCTAGCGTGACCTTGGAGAGGGAGGGTGAAACGGTTATTGATGGCGAATCTTCATTGGTTTTCCAGTGAAATCGGGGCCCTTGTTTCTCAGTGATTTAAGCAGTTAACTGAATCATACGCAGACTGTTGATTACATAAATAAGGGACACCCGAAGTTCCGGCTTAGAATTGGTCTTCAGCATCCCTTGTCGTTGGAGGCGAGAAACAGGATCATATCCCTATTGCGTAGATCGATTCTCATGATGTCAATCACTGGATTATCTGGTCCAGACTAAATTATTTACAGGCCGCCGCCATAGACCTAGATTAGACCTAGAGTGATGCGGGTAATCCTTCTGAACTTACTGCAAGTAAGGGCCTTTCTTGTATTGCAGAAGTGATATGATCACTTTCTATATGAACACTTGCGATGCAGTTCTAGGGCTAAAGTGAACTTACTATACAGATCAAGTTATTATTGAGCAGTAAATAGGTTGTAGATCTGTCTTACTGTTGTAGATCAGTCTTACTGTTGTAGATCTGTCTTACTGTTGTAGATCTGTCTTACTGTTGTAGATCTGTCTTACTGTTGTAGATCTGTCTTACTGCTGTAGACCTGTCTTACTGTTGTAGATCTGTCTTACTGCTGTAGATCTGTTTTACTGTTGTAGATCTGTCTTACTGTTGTAGGTCTGTCTTACTGTTGTAGATGTGTCTTACTGTTGTAGATCTGTCTTACCGTTGTAGATCTGTCTTACTGTTGTAGATCTGTCTTACTGTTGTAGATGTGTCTTACCGTTGTAGATGTGTCTTACCGTTGTAGATCTGTCTTACCGTTGTAGATCAGTCTTACTGTTGTAGATCTGTCTTACTGTTGTAGATCTGTCTTACTGTTGTAGATCTGTCTTACTGTTGTAGATGTGTCTTACTGTTGTAGATCTGTCTTACCGTTGTAGATATGTCTTACTGTTGTAGATCTGTCTTACTGTTGTAGATCTGTCTTACTGTTGTAGATCTGTCTTACTGTTGTAGATCTGTCTTACTGTTGTAGATCTGTCTTACTGTTGTAGATCTGTCTTACTGTTGTAGATATGTCTTACTGTTGTAGATCTGTCTTACTGTTGTAGATCTGTCTTACTGTTGTAGATCTGTCTTACTGTTGTAGATCTGTCTTACTTATGTAGATCTGTCTTACCGTTGTAGACGTGTCTTACTGTTGTAGATCTGTCTTACTGTTGTAGATGTGTCTTACCGTTGTAGATCTGTCTTACTGTTGTAGATCTGTCTTACCGTTGTAGATCTGTCTTACTGTTGTAGATGTGTCTAACTGTTGTAGATCTGTCTTACTGTTGTAGATCTGTCTTACCGTTGTAGATCTGTCTAACTGTTGTAGATCTGTCTTACTGTTGTAGATCTGTCTTACCGTTGTAGATGTGTCTTACCGTTGTAGATCTGTCTTACTGTTGTAGATCTGTCTTACTGTTGTAGATCTGTCTTACTGTTGTAGATCTGTCTTACCGTTGTAGATCTGTCTAACTGTTGTAGATCTGTCTTACCGTTGAAGATCTGTCTTACTTATGTAGATCTGTCTTACTGTTGTAGATCTGTCTTACCGTTGTAGATCTGTCTAACTGTTGTAGATCTGTCTTACCGTTGAAGATCTGTCTTACTGTTGTAGATCTGTCTTACCGTTGTAGGTCTGTCTCACTTTGTAGATCTGTCTTACTTATGTAGATCTGTCTTACCGTTGTAGATCTGTCTTACCGTTGTAGATCTGTCTTACCGTTGTAGATCTGTCTAACTGTTGTAGATCTGTCTTACCGTTGAAGATCTGCCTTACTGTTGTAGATCTGTCTTACCGTTGTAGATGTGTCTTACCGTTGTAGATCTGTCTTACCGTTGTAGATCTGTCTTACTTATGTAGATCTGTCTTACTGTTGTAGATCTGTCTTACTGTTGTAGATATGTCTTACTTATGTAGATATGTCTTACTTATGTAGATCTGTCTTACTGCTGTAGATCTGTCTTACCGTTGTAGATCTGTCTTATCGTTGTAGATCTGTCTCACCGTTGTAGATCTGTCTTACTGTTGTAGATCTGTCTTACTGTTGTAGATATGTCTTACTTATGTAGATATGTCTTACTTATGTAGATCTGTCTTACTGTTGTAGATCTGTCTTACCGTTGTAGATCTGTCTTATCGTTGTACATCTGTCTTACAGTTGTAGATCTGTCTTATCGTTGTAGATCTGTCTTATCGTTGTAGATCTGTCTTACAGTTGTAGATCTGTCTTACTGTTGTAGATATGTCTTACTTATGTAGATCTGTCTTACTGTTGTAGATCTGTCTTACCGTTGTAGATCTGTCTTATCGTTGTACATCTGTCTTACAGTTGTAGATCTGTCTTATCGTTGTAGATCTGTCTTACAGTTGTAGATCTGTCTTACTGTTGTAGATATGTCTTACTGTTGTAGATCTGTCTTATCGTTGTAGATCTGTCTTACTGTTGTAGGTCTGTCTTACTGTTGTAGATGTGTCTTACTGTTGTAGATCTGTCTTACAGTTGTAGATCTGTCTTACTGTTGTAGATCTGTCTTACTTATGTAGATCTGTCTTACCGTTGTAGATGTGTCTTATCGTTGTACATCTGTCTTACTGTTGTAGATCTGTCTTACTGTTGTAGATCTGTCTTACCGTTGTAGATGTGTCTTATCGTTGTACATCTGTCTTACAGTTGTAGATCTGTCTTACTGTTGTAGATCTGTCTTACTGTTGTAGATCTGTCTTACTTATGTAGATCTGTCTTACCGTTGTAGATCTGTCTTACTGTTGTAGATCTGTCTTATCGTTGTAGATCTGTCTTACAGTTGTAGATCTGTCTTACTGTTGTAGATATGTCTTACTTATGTAGATCTGTCTTACTGTTGTAGATCTGTCTTACCGTTGTAGATCTGTCTTATCGTTGTACATCTGTCTTACAGTTGTAGATCTGTCTTACTGTTGTAGATCTGTCTTACTGTTGTAGATATGTCTTACTTATGTAGATATGTCTTACTTATGTAGATCTGTCTTACTGTTGTAGATCTGTCTTACCGTTGTAGATCTGTCTTACCGTTGTAGATCTGTCTTACTGTTGTAGATCTGTCTTATCGTTGTAGATCTGTCTTACAGTTGTAGATCTGTCTTACTGTTGTAGATATGTCTTACTTATGTAGATCTGTCTTACTGTTGTAGATCTGTCTTACCGTTGTAGATCTGTCTTATCGTTGTACATCTGTCTTACAGTTGTAGATCTGTCTTACTGTTGTAGATCTGTCTTACTGTTGTAGATCTGTCTTACTTATGTAGATCTGTCTTACTGTTGTAGATGTGTCTTACCGTTGTAGATGTGTCTTACTATTGTAGATGTGTCTTACCGTTGTAGATCTGTCTTACTGTTGTAGGTCTGTCTTACCGTTGAAGATCTGTCTTACCGTTGTAGATCTGTCTTACTGTTGTAGATCTGTCTTACTGTTGTAGATCTGTCTTACTGTTGTAGATCTGTCTTACTGTTGTAGATCTGTCTTACTGTTGTAGATCTGTCTTACTGTTGTAGATCTGTCTTACTGTTGTAGATCTGCCTTACTGTTGTAGATCTGTCTTACTGATGTAGATCTGTCTTACTGTTGTAGATCTGTCTTACTGTTGTAGATGTGTCTTACTGTTGTAGATGTGTCTTACCGTTGTAGATGTGTCTTACTGTTGTAGATCTGTCTTACCGTTGTAGATCTGTCTTACTGTTGTAGATCTGTCTTACTGTTGTAGATCTGTCTTACTGTTGTAGATCTGTCTTACCGTTGTAGATGGGTCTTACCGTTGTAGACGTGTCTTACCGTTGTAGATCTGTCTTACCGATGTAGATCTGTCTTACCGTTGTAGATCTGTCTTACTGTTGTAGATCTGTCTTACTGTTGTAGATCTGTCTTACTGTTGTAGATCTGTCTTACTGTTGTAGATGTGTTTTACTGTTGTAGATCTGTCTTACTGTTGTAGACCTGTCTTACCGTTGTAGATCTGTCTTACTGTTGTAGATCTGTCTTACTGTTGTAGATATGTCTTACTTATGTAGATCTGTCTTACTATTGTAGATCTGTCTTACTGTTGTAGATCTGCCTTACTGTTGTAGATCTGTCTTACTGTTGTAGATCTGTCTTACTGTTGTAGATCTGTCTTACTGTTGTAGATATGTCTTACTTATGTAGATCTGTCTTACTATTGTAGATCTGTCTTACTGTTGTAGATCTGTCTTACTGTTGTAGATGTGTCTTACTGTTGTAGATATGTCTTACTGTTGTAGATGTGTCTTACTGTTGTAGATGTGTCTTACTGTTGTAGATCTGTCTTACTGTTGTAGATATGTCTTACTGTTGTAGATATGTCTTACTATTGTAGATCTGTCTTACTGTTGTAGATCTGTCTTACTTATGTAGATCTGTCTTACTGTTGTAGATCTGTCTTACCGTTGTAGATATGTCTTACTATTGTAGATGTGTCTTACTTATGTAGATCTGTCTTACTTATGTAGATCTGTCTTACTGTTGTAGATCTGTCTTACTGTTGTAGATCTGTCTTACTTATGTAGATGTGTCTTACTGTTGTAGATCTGTCTTACTGTTGTAGATCTGTCTTACTGTTGTAGATATGTCTTACTGTTGTAGATATGTCTTACCGTTGTAGATCTGTCTTACTGTTGTAGATCTGTCTTACTGTTGTAGATGTGTCTTACTGTTGTAGATCTGTCTTACCGTTGTAGATATGTCTTACTGTTGTAGATCTGTCTTACTGTTGTAGATGTGTCTTACTGTTGTAGATCTGTCTTACTGTTGTAGATATGTCTTACTTATGTAGATATGTCTTACTTATGTAGATCTGCCTTACTGTTGTAGATCTGTCTTACCGTTGTAGATGTGTCTTACCGTTGTAGATCTGTCTTACCGTTGTAGATCTGTCTTACTGTTGTAGATCTGTCTTACTGTTGTAGATCTGTCTACTGTTGTAGATCTGTCTTACCGTTGTAGATCTGTCTTACTGTTGTAGATCTGTCTTACTATTGTAGATCTGTCTTACTGTTGTAGATCTGTCTTACTGTTGTAGATGTGTCTTACCGTTGTAGATGTGTCTTACCGTTGTAGATCTGTCTTACTGTTGTAGATCTGTCTTACTGTTGTAGATCTGTCTACTGTTGTAGATCTGTCTTACCGTTGTAGATCTGTCTTACTGTTGTAGGTCTGTCTTACCGTTGTAGATCTGTCTTACCGTTGTAGATCTGTCTTACTGTTGTAGATCTGTCTACTGTTGTAGATCTGCCTTACTGTTGTAGATGTGTCTTACTGTTGTAGATGTGTCTTACTGTTGTAGATGTGTCTTACCGTTGTAGATGTGTCTTACTGTTGTAGATCTGTCTTACTGTTGTAGATATGTCTTACTGTTGTAGATCTGTCTTACTTATGTAGATATGTCTTACTGTTGTAGATGTGTCTTACTGTTGTAGATGTGTCTTACGGTTGTAGATGTGTCTTACTGTTGTAGATCAGTCTTACTGTTGTAGACGTGTCTTACTGTTGTAGATCTGTCTTACTGTTGTAGATATGTCTCACTTTGTAGATCTGTCTTACCGTTTAGATCTGTCTTACTGTTCTAGATCTGTCTTACTGTTGTAGATCTGTCTTACCGTTGTAGATCTGTCTTACTGTTGTAGTTCTGTCTTACTTACGTAGATCTGCCTTACTGTTGTAGATCTGTCTTACCGTTGTAGGTCTGTCTTACTGTTGTAGATCTGTCTTACCGTTGTAGATCTGTCTTACCGTTGTAGATCTGTCTTACCGTTGTAGATCTGTCTTACTGTTGTAGATCTGCCTTACTGTTGTAGATCTGTCTTACCGTTGTAGGTCTGTCTCACTTTGTAGATCTGTCTTACCGTTGTAGATCTGTCTTACCGTTGTAGATCTGTCTTACTTATGTAGATCTGCCTTACTGTTGTAGATCTGTCTTACCGTTGTAGGTCTGTCTTACTGTTGTAGATCTGTCTTACCGTTGTAGATCTGTCTTACTATTGTAGATCTGTCTTACCGTTGTAGATCTGTCTTATCGTTGTAGATCTGTCTTACCGTTGTAGATCTGTCTTACCGTTGTAGATCTGCCTTACTGTTGTAGATCTGTCTTACCGTTGTAGGTCTGTCTCACTTTGTAGATCTGTCTTACCGTTGTAGGTCTGTCTTACTGTTGTAGATCTGTCTTACCGTTGTAGGTCTGTCTTACTTATGTAGATCTGTCTTACCGTTGTAGATCTGTCTTACCGTTGTAGATCTGTCTTACTGTTGTAGATCTGCCTTACTGTTGTAGATCTGTCTTACCGTTGTAGGTCTGTCTCACTTTGTAGATCTGTCTTACCGATGTAGGTCTGTCTTACTGTTGTAGGTCTGTCTTACTGCTGTAGACCTGTCTTACTATTGTAGATCTGTCTTACTGTTGTAGATCTGCCTTACTGTTGTAGGTCTGTCTCACTTTGTAGATCTGTCTTACTGTTGTAGATCTGTCTTACTGTTGTAGGTCTGTCTTACTGTTGAAGATCTGTCTTACCGTTGTAGATCTGTCTTACCGTTGAAGATCTGTCTTACTGTTGTAGATCTGTCTTACTGTTGTAGGTCTGTCTTACTGTTGTAGATCTGTCTTACTGTTGTAGATCTGTCTTACTGTTGTAGATCTGTCTTACTATTGTAGATCTGTCTTACCGTTGAAGATCTGTCTTACTGTTGTAGATCTGCCTTACTGTTGTAGGTCTGTCTCACTTTGTAGATCTGTCTTACTGTTGTAGATCTGTCTTACTGTTGTAGATCTGCCTTACTGTTGTAGATCTGTCTTACCGTTGTAGGTCTGTCTCACTTTGTAGATCTGTCTTACCGTTGTAGATCTGTCTTACTGTTGTAGGTCTGTCTTACAGTTGTAGGTCTGTCTTACTGTTGTAGGTCTGTCTCACTTTGTAGATCTGTCTTACCGTTGTAGGTCTGTCTTACTGTTGTAGGTCTGTCTTACCGTTGAAGATCTGTCTTACTGTTGTAGATCTGCCTTACTGTTGTAGGTCTGTCTCACTTTGTAGATCTGTCTTACTGTTGTAGATCTGTCTTACTGTTGTAGATGTGTCTTACTGTTGTAGATCTGTCTTACTGTTGTAGATGTGTCTTACTGTTGTAGATGTGTCTTACTGTTGTAGATCTGTCTTACTGTTGTAGATCTGTCTTACTGTTGTAGATCTGTCTTACCGTTGAAGATCTGCCTTACTGTTGTAGATCTGTCTTACTGTTGTAGATCTGCCTTACTGTTGTAGATCTGTCTTACTGTTGTAGGTCTGTCTCACTTTGTAGATCTGCCTTACTGTTGTAGATCTGTCTTACCGTTGTAGATCTGTCTTATCGTTGTACATCTGCCTTACAGTTGTAGATCTGTCTTACTGTTGTAGATCTGTCTTACTGTTGTAGATATGTCTTACTTATGTAGATATGTCTTACTTATGTAGATCTGTCTTACTGTTGTAGATCTGTCTTACCGTTGTAGATCTGTCTTACCGTTGTAGATCTGTCTTACTGTTGTAGATCTGTCTTACTGTTGTAGATCTGTCTTACTGTTGTAGATCTGTCTTACTGTTGTAGATGTGTTTTACTGTTGTAGATCTGTCTTACTGTTGTAGACCTGTCTTACCGTTGTAGATCTGTCTTACTGTTGTAGATCTGTCTTACTGTTGTAGATATGTCTTACTTATGTAGATCTGTCTTACTATTGTAGATCTGTCTTACTGTTGTAGATCTGCCTTACTGTTGTAGATCTGTCTTACTGTTGTAGATCTGTCTTACTGTTGTAGATCTGTCTTACTGTTGTAGATATGTCTTACTTATGTAGATCTGTCTTACTATTGTAGATCTGTCTTACTGTTGTAGATCTGTCTTACTGTTGTAGATGTGTCTTACTGTTGTAGATATGTCTTACTGTTGTAGATGTGTCTTACTGTTGTAGATGTGTCTTACTGTTGTAGATCTGTCTTACTGTTGTAGATATGTCTTACTGTTGTAGATATGTCTTACTATTGTAGATCTGTCTTACTGTTGTAGATCTGTCTTACTTATGTAGATCTGTCTTACTGTTGTAGATCTGTCTTACCGTTGTAGATATGTCTTACTATTGTAGATGTGTCTTACTTATGTAGATCTGTCTTACTTATGTAGATCTGTCTTACTGTTGTAGATCTGTCTTACTGTTGTAGATCTGTCTTACTTATGTAGATGTGTCTTACTGTTGTAGATCTGTCTTACCGTTGTAGATCTGTCTTACTGTTGTAGATATGTCTTACTGTTGTAGATATGTCTTACCGTTGTAGATCTGTCTTACTGTTGTAGATCTGTCTTACTGTTGTAGATGTGTCTTACTGTTGTAGATCTGTCTTACCGTTGTAGATCTGTCTTACTGTTGTAGATATGTCTTACTGTTGTAGATATGTCTTACCGTTGTAGATCTGTCTTACTGTTGTAGATCTGTCTTACTGTTGTAGATGTGTCTTACTGTTGTAGATCTGTCTTACCGTTGTAGATATGTCTTACTGTTGTAGATCTGTCTTACTGTTGTAGATGTGTCTTACTGTTGTAGATCTGTCTTACTGTTGTAGATATGTCTTACTTATGTAGATATGTCTTACTTATGTAGATCTGCCTTACTGTTGTAGATCTGTCTTACCGTTGTAGATGTGTCTTACCGTTGTAGATCTGTCTTACCGTTGTAGATCTGTCTTACTGTTGTAGATCTGTCTTACTGTTGTAGATCTGTCTACTGTTGTAGATCTGTCTTACCGTTGTAGATCTGTCTTACTGTTGTAGATCTGTCTTACTATTGTAGATCTGTCTTACTGTTGTAGATCTGTCTTACTGTTGTAGATGTGTCTTACCGTTGTAGATGTGTCTTACCGTTGTAGATCTGTCTTACTGTTGTAGATCTGTCTTACTGTTGTAGATCTGTCTACTGTTGTAGATCTGTCTTACCGTTGTAGATCTGTCTTACTGTTGTAGGTCTGTCTTACCGTTGTAGATCTGTCTTACCGTTGTAGATCTGTCTTACTGTTGTAGATCTGTCTACTGTTGTAGATCTGCCTTACTGTTGTAGATGTGTCTTACTGTTGTAGATGTGTCTTACTGTTGTAGATGTGTCTTACCGTTGTAGATGTGTCTTACTGTTGTAGATCTGTCTTACTGTTGTAGATATGTCTTACTGTTGTAGATCTGTCTTACTTATGTAGATATGTCTTACTGTTGTAGATGTGTCTTACTGTTGTAGATGTGTCTTACGGTTGTAGATGTGTCTTACTGTTGTAGATCAGTCTTACTGTTGTAGACGTGTCTTACTGTTGTAGATCTGTCTTACTGTTGTAGATATGTCTCACTTTGTAGATCTGTCTTACCGTTTAGATCTGTCTTACTGTTCTAGATCTGTCTTACTGTTGTAGATCTGTCTTACCGTTGTAGATCTGTCTTACTGTTGTAGTTCTGTCTTACTTACGTAGATCTGCCTTACTGTTGTAGATCTGTCTTACCGTTGTAGGTCTGTCTTACTGTTGTAGATCTGTCTTACCGTTGTAGATCTGTCTTACCGTTGTAGATCTGTCTTACCGTTGTAGATCTGTCTTACTGTTGTAGATCTGCCTTACTGTTGTAGATCTGTCTTACCGTTGTAGGTCTGTCTCACTTTGTAGATCTGTCTTACCGTTGTAGATCTGTCTTACCGTTGTAGATCTGTCTTACTTATGTAGATCTGCCTTACTGTTGTAGATCTGTCTTACCGTTGTAGGTCTGTCTTACTGTTGTAGATCTGTCTTACCGTTGTAGATCTGTCTTACTATTGTAGATCTGTCTTACCGTTGTAGATCTGTCTTATCGTTGTAGATCTGTCTTACCGTTGTAGATCTGTCTTACCGTTGTAGATCTGCCTTACTGTTGTAGATCTGTCTTACCGTTGTAGGTCTGTCTCACTTTGTAGATCTGTCTTACCGTTGTAGATCTGTCTTACCGTTGTAGATCTGTCTTACTGTTGTAGATCTGCCTTACTGTTGTAGATCTGTCTTACCGTTGTAGGTCTGTCTCACTTTGTAGATCTGTCTTACTGTTGTAGGTCTGTCTTACTGTTGTAGGTCTGTCTTACCGTTGAAGATCTGTCTTACTGTTGTAGATCTGCCTTACTGTTGTAGGTCTGTCTCACTTTGTAGATCTGTCTTACTATTGTAGATCTGTCTTACCGTTGAAGATCTGTCTTACTGTTGTAGATCTGCCTTACTGTTGTAGGTCTGTCTCACTTTGTAGATCTGTCTTACCGTTGTAGGTCTGTCTTACTGTTGTAGATCTGTCTTACCGTTGTAGGTCTGTCTTACTTATGTAGATCTGTCTTACCGTTGTAGATCTGTCTTACCGTTGTAGATCTGTCTTACTGTTGTAGATCTGCCTTACTGTTGTAGATCTGTCTTACCGTTGTAGGTCTGTCTCACTTTGTAGATCTGTCTTACCGATGTAGGTCTGTCTTACTGTTGTAGGTCTGTCTTACTGCTGTAGACCTGTCTTACTATTGTAGATCTGTCTTACTGTTGTAGATCTGCCTTACTGTTGTAGGTCTGTCTCACTTTGTAGATCTGTCTTACTGTTGTAGATCTGTCTTACTGTTGTAGGTCTGTCTTACTGTTGAAGATCTGTCTTACCGTTGTAGATCTGTCTTACCGTTGAAGATCTGTCTTACTGTTGTAGATCTGTCTTACTGTTGTAGGTCTGTCTTACTGTTGTAGATCTGTCTTACTGTTGTAGATCTGTCTTACTGTTGTAGATCTGTCTTACTATTGTAGATCTGTCTTACCGTTGAAGATCTGTCTTACTGTTGTAGATCTGCCTTACTGTTGTAGGTCTGTCTCACTTTGTAGATCTGTCTTACTGTTGTAGATCTGTCTTACTGTTGTAGATCTGCCTTACTGTTGTAGATCTGTCTTACCGTTGTAGGTCTGTCTCACTTTGTAGATCTGTCTTACCGTTGTAGATCTGTCTTACTGTTGTAGGTCTGTCTTACAGTTGTAGGTCTGTCTTACTGTTGTAGGTCTGTCTCACTTTGTAGATCTGTCTTACCGTTGTAGGTCTGTCTTACTGTTGTAGGTCTGTCTTACCGTTGAAGATCTGTCTTACTGTTGTAGATCTGCCTTACTGTTGTAGGTCTGTCTCACTTTGTAGATCTGTCTTACTGTTGTAGATCTGTCTTACTGTTGTAGATGTGTCTTACTGTTGTAGATCTGTCTTACTGTTGTAGATGTGTCTTACTGTTGTAGATGTGTCTTACTGTTGTAGATCTGTCTTACTGTTGTAGATCTGTCTTACTGTTGTAGATCTGTCTTACCGTTGAAGATCTGCCTTACTGTTGTAGATCTGTCTTACTGTTGTAGATCTGCCTTACTGTTGTAGATCTGTCTTACTGTTGTAGGTCTGTCTCACTTTGTAGATCTGCCTTACTGTTGTAGATCTGTCTTACCGTTGAAGATCTGCCTTACTGTTGTAGATCTGTCTTACTGTTGTAGGTCTGTCTCACTTTGTAGATCTGTCTTACTGTTGTAGATCTGTCTTACCGTTGAAGATCTGCCTTACTGTTGTAGATCTGTCTTACTGTTGTAGATCTGTCTTACTGTTGTAGATCTGCCTTACTGTTGTAGATCTGTCTTACTGTTGTAGGTCTGTCTCACTTTGTAGATCTGTCTTACTGTTGTAGATATGTCTTACCGTTGAAGATCTGTCTTACTGTTGTAGGTCTGTCTCACTTTGTAGATCTGTCTTACCGTACAACAGTAAGACAGATCTACAACAGTAAGACAGATCTACAACGGTAAGACAGATCAATGTATTGTACATTTTACTGCCACTACAATACTTATTTCTGTATGTGTCGTACGCCTGCCCTATCGTGTGCGTGCGTGCGTGCGTGCGTGCGTGCGTGCGTGCGGATACTGGTGTAAGAAAGGAAATGTAATCCATGCTTATATTTAATAACAATTTTCAAATGACAAAAATGGAAATCAATAATGGCTCCCCCTATAGTGAACATATCTTTCTGAACATATTTCAAAGTTTATTAAGTATCCATGTTCATCCCCTGAAGCTACTCAACCACTAGTGCGTGCTGGAACGTTAGCCATGATGAATGTCCCCAAAGTGATGTATGTACAGCACTGGCATCAATATTTGCCGCATATATTTATTGTTTTTCAATGCATTTTACAAGTAACGCTTCAATAAACAATGTAGTTACTCGATGTAAACTATGCACAGTTTACAGCCTGCATATAGCTCCAGACATAGAGTACAGTAAGCAATTATCAACCACGCATGAGAGCGAGTTTGTCATGCGAGGCTAATTTCAGTGAAGCCATGGAAGCTATAGGATAGAGACTGAACCATCTCCATTATCTATGTGCATTTGGAGAATGTACAAGTAGGGATTGTATAAGACTAGCATCTAGTCTCTGAAATGAAAATATTTTACAGGAAAAAACATTGTTGAATTATCTTAATACCAATATGACAAAGAGAATCCCAGAGACTATCTTGATTTTCAGCTTGAAACTGCAGTAATCTAGACTTGCCAACAATTATAGACTTACCTGGGCTGTATTGGATATAATTGTTTTCGGGTCTGTATGACTAGGATTGCGCTGAAATCTTGAAGAATGGCTTACTGTTGTAATCGTGAAAATGCTTCATAAGAGACTTAGTGAATTGTTTGTATACAGCAAAGCCGGGTTATAGTGTTATTTTTAAAAGAGAGGTTGCACTAATACACATGCTCGATGAATACAAATAACTGCCGAAGGACATTAAACTGTGTGTAGTAGTAGAAACCACATCAACAAATGATGTAGTGATATGATTTGTTTGTGGTCGCACATGTTCGGTACGGTTCAGAATCACGTTGTCTACCACATGTAAACATGTGTAGTATGTCACAAAGTGGTACCAATGGTCCTCCGAGCTCTGGGTCCGCTGAAGTCCTGCCAAACACGTGTTTACCATGGAAACTTACACCATATGTCTTCTCAGCACTATACCCTAGAAGTCACGCAATTTGTGCATGTAAAACTCGATAGGAAGTAATTATTATAGCGGCGTACATTTGTCAAATTCTATAACATCCCACCCCTATTGGTCGGGTAGTCTAGTGGTTAAAGCGTTCGCTCGTCACGCCGAAGACCCGGGTTCGATTCCCAACATGGGTACAATCCTACAATGTGTGAAGCCCATTTCTGGTGACCTAAGCCGTGATATTGCTGTAATATTGCTAAGGCGGCGTAAAACCATACTCCCTCACTCACTCCCTTTTCATCAACTATGGCTATCGCTATTAAAATGGAATCAGGGGTACTTTGAAATATATAGGGTGAGTTTTTCATACTTCCATCGTTTTTATTTATGTTCATCGTTTAGCTTCATGCCAGAAGTAGAAAATGTCGAACTGATCCTCTCAAACATAGTGACTCTGACAAGGTTACGAGTAACATTCACGCAAAAAGCGCTCACCCCAACCCACCCCACTCCTACCCAACCGGGTGCATGTGAGAAAAATTAAACAACCAAACCTCCAGAGCCCCGAATGAATATAGATCAAGTATCTGTGTATGCGCCCTCCTTGACAATGGCAATATTTTTTTCAGTTTCCTGAATAATGCCAGGTGTGACGTAACGTGGGGTAAAACTATATTTGTATGTCATCACTTAAAAGGATTCGGTGCCCAGTTAACCTCATTCAGGTGGAATGGTTATTGATATTTTACGTACGCTTTGATAATTCTGTGCTGTTGATCCGAATATGCATCGTCGGTGCATATCAACATATTTGGGCAAATGCATTTGATGAACATTGTCATGTACAATTGGATTAGATTCACGTTTGTATAATGCAAGATGTAAAAAAATATGTGGCATGTCGGTTTGGGAAATATAGAATGTAGATCTATTTATTATTCAAATGATGTTCGAACTCCACACAAGGCATATTCTACACTCACAATGCCAGAAGTTATACGTAATGACATATGTCGTAATACGCAAAGTGGTGTTTTCCCATTCAACAATATGTTTAAAACATAGATATGGTTATCGTGTGTTCAATGAATGTAATATATGTGATCTACGTGTGTATTCAGATCAAAGATGCATGGGCCGGTATCCTCACGACTTACCAGAAACACATTTCCCTAAAAACTTACTCAATAAAACTCCAGCTGGGAGACGGTGCTGTAATTTAGATAGGCCTCCGCCTCGAGACTCAGGATGGCGACGCAGTGGAGCAGTGAGCATTTCGTTGCCGAATATCGAGACATTCAGGTCGTAAAATGTTTATATTAGCCTACTTCAAGTGACGTAACTGCACGGTGTTTCACTTTCACAGTGTCAGTCATTACAAGCAACACTACAAGAAGTTTTGTTAGACCGCTTGAGATTGACACCCACTCGTCATGTGAAGATCTAATTTAATCATTAGTTTCCGATATATTAAGATTAACTTTGTTCGGACCTTGATGTGACAATGTCTTGAATAAGACATATAACCTGTTACTGTTGTCTCATGTAGGAAACATTATTCATGTGCAGTTGCCTTTTGGAAAAGGTCAAATATTTGGGGACATCTTCAACTGCCTTGTCCTCGTCTTAAGCGCAGGTCTAATTATAGAAACGTGTTATAAGCACACTGCGAGTCATTGGCTGATTATGAGTCTTTAGGATTTAAAATGGCCAGAGACCATAAGAGTGACATCACATATAGACTGATGCTACAATGTCTTCTTCTCATGGTGATGCTGTAGTGGTTAGGGGTCAAACAAAACTGAAGGATACGATATGTATCTTGATACACTGGTCACAAAATGGTACATATCTTGATACACCAGAATAACAACACAAGGCCATGAACTGAAATACTCCTGTATTTCAGATGAGTGTTAAAGTTTGGGATAGACTTCTTTGTTATCTGTTCCGAGTCCTTTACAAAAAGCACCAGGGAAGCCGAAATGGTCCCAGACAGCCGATCTGCAGGGTATGCAAGTGGCCTTTGAAGCTCTCATTTGTCCCTATTTAGATACGGTTATTCTTTCACTGAAAAAGTACAAAACGCATATTTTGTATCATGTATCACATTTGCGGCCTTGCTAGTGGTCATATATTGTGCGCAGAGAGACCCCTGCTTTATACAAAATAGGTCATAGGTATATTGGTGTATATGACTGATCACTTCATGATTCAAGCCAGACGTTTTTGCATCCCAAAGGACCTGCAATGAATATTGCTTGTGTCCATTTAATTTGTATGCGTAAAGGTTGCAATATTTTGTATCTGGTGAAACCCTGCTTCTGGAATGTGTTATATCAATGGACGCAGATAATGTCACATTGCTCATTCATGGGAAACACTGTCATCCACTAGTATGACTGCTAGTGTCCGGCATGTATTATTGGCGGTCATTCAGTCAAAAAATACAAAGTTGAAATATAGAACAAACGTACACAATAATAGTCAAATGTTATGAGAACCATTTTTTTTTACAAATAAAAGTAATTATTAGCATTCAAATAATTCTCTGAAAATACAAAATGATACCAATGAACAACTCACAACTGGAAGTCATATGGAAAGAAACAACAGTGTGCACTAAAGAACATCTCAGTATTATTATAGTCATGATAGTCTGAGGTAGACCAAGTGTCACAATATTCTTGCACAACGTTCACAAGTCTGATCTTATGAAAATGTGCGTCAGAAATAACTCGGCATTATGTTAAGTGTCCTTGTGCACTGACGTACATTCTTCGTTCTTTACAAATGATAGCTTTTGTTTGCGAGTTGTTCATTGGTATCTATTTGTATTTTGAGTTCATTATTCGTATGTTAATAATTACCTTTGTAACGTTCATTCTTTATTTGTAACATTTGATTACTGCATACGTTTGTCCTTTATTTCAACTTTGAATTTTTTTACCGGATGGCTGCCCATAATGTATAACACTGAGGGAATAACATGAAGAAACTTAGTTTTATTGCTTTGTTCAGTATAAAGTACCCTATCTCTGCCTGTCATTCAAACATGATTGACTAATCAGAAAGTTGGAAAAGCTACAGATTCCATCATTTTGTACGAAAAATTCAAACCTGTCAAATATTCTTCTTGGAGTAATGTATCTTCTGTACAGCTACAATGTGGTTGTTTTTATTGGAGAAAAAATAATTAACTATTGATGCACATTGATGCACATAATGATGGGCTAAAGGCATGCATACCAGATGGTCCCACATGATGTAGAAAACATCATATCAAGAAATATTACATGTCATGCAATTGACATATAAGTGGATGACAATGTCTCATTATTTGGGGGGTTATGTTTAATTCCACTCTTGTGATAGGTTAATTCTTCATATGAACATGATTAGAGTCAACAAGAGATGCGAAAAAGTAAATGGTACCCTTCTTGTGTGTCAAATCTCCTGTCATGTACATATGGAGTTGAGGTGTAATGGGGTTTAATGTCACGTCCAAGATTATTTCACTTACATATCGACGGCATGCACGTGTGTGTGGCAGGATTGCTTGTACTGGTCCAGACGAATTTTATAGTGCTAGCCCACTGAGATACCATGCCGCAGTTTAACATGAATACCCCTCTCAGGCACAGTATACTAACTCTGAGCCGACCAGTACTTGTTTTAGCCCCTGAATGCCAACGCCGTAATGTCTTTTGGTATGACGTGACCGGGGATCAAACCCCCAACCTTCCACTCTCTGGGTTGAAGCTTTACCACTAGACCACGGAGGCGGCCGTACATATAAAATACATGTCCCACATTAGGGTACCGTTACCTCTGGCTGGGCTAGAGGTTGTTGTCATTTATGGTTATATATGATACACATATCTGATATGACAGAATATGAAAAAAGGTCTTCAGACAGCAACAATGCAAAAGTATTTATGTTATTTATGAAAATCCGTTGGCATGTCTTGGTACATCATATTATTATTAGCCATTTTCTCAGCAATTTCTGCATGAATCATTGAAAATTTGATAGTCAGTGCATGGTATGTGCACTAACATTGGAACATTAACAATGTAATACCCACCTGTTTGTCAAGTGCACCTACTATTTTCTGCCTGCTGGTATGATAAAGTGCTTTTTTGCTGACTAGCAGAGACATGATTGAGTAAAAACATTTGCTCTCTGGGGTACTGTTTTACAGATATTGTATTTTGTTTGCAGGCAAACGCCATGGCTGTGGACACTGTCGGAGAATGGGCACTGTTAGGGGGGTAAGTGATGCTGATACTAGTGGAAGCCTACTTTCCCTGTAGCTGTACGGTAGTCATGGTTGTAGTCATAGTGGCAGTTGTACGGTAGTCATTGTTGTTCTCTTGTTGAAGATGTGGAATTTTACCAACTAGCAGTGTGTCTGTTATTTGATGCATTGTTTTTCACTTTACTTTTTCATTAATATCTGAAGACTTAAGACTGAATGAATGATTCCAGGCTGACCATGCAAAATCCACCAGTAGTTGCTGACTTGGATGAGGGCTGCATCAAGGCTTCAGTGTTGTGAGCGTCCTCGCATCTGGGCACAAATCTCCATCTACTGCATCCGATTCACTGCATACAATCAATGAGCTAATTTACCACTACCATTTTCAAAACTTTGTTGAATTTCAAACTTACCAAACTCTTTAGGTAGAATGTTTGTTTCAGCATGTTCAGGGTGGACCTGAATGTGTGGCACTCTAACTCTTTTCTGTCTGCCATGATGTTTCCCTTGCTATCATATGCTTAGGTGCTCATGTTATTCGAGGTTTATCCAATTGAAAAGCAGTTTGGGGGATGAACAAAAGTATTTTTAACCCATCAGAAATGAGGGAATATAGGCTTTAGGTGGTAGACCGATGTTTGTGTAGTATCTTAAAGAAAGACTATGTTGTATCAAAGGTATTATCACCAAATGGAGATGGTAGCATTGGTAATGTCAATACAGTGATGTAATCATTCTGATTCTGTTCTACATTTTGGATCACTGTCTGTACATTCTGTGTTGACTGCTGCCTTTGTCAAGGGCTCAACAGCCCATTCAATACCAGTGTACACACGGCTCTGGTGCAACATTGCTATGTGTGATAGCATAGTAGTGACTGGTGTTGCTTGTCATACATTGTACATGATTCACTCCTCAAAAAGATGGTGTTGCACCCATTCCTGGTGCACTTCTGTCACTCACTAACCTTACCCTGTACATATATATAAAATATGTTTTTTTAAAGAAATACATGTAAGTACATCCCAGTATTTCATTGGTTGATGAGGTTAGTCCACACATGGTGTTACCATGAATATACTGGTGTCTGTGTCAGCCTTCACAGGCACTCTCCAGCCTCTCAGCTTCCTTCACTTTGATATAGGTGCATCATATTCAGTGGGGAGTTCATGGTTCCCCAATCTGTCAAAACGGCTGGAATATTGCTAAAAATGGCGTAAAACCATACTCACTACAAGCACACACCCCACACACGTGCATGCACATCGCGATATTAGTGAAATAATCTTGAACATGACATTTAACTTCATTTCACCTCACCAGTCTGTCAGCTTGAATTAAAACTGGATGGTCAGAATGGTTCCAGTAGTATGAATGCTAAAACAGCATCAAACCCATGTTTTGGGTTGAAATTGGAAGTACAGTGACTTGAAACTGGGGGTCTCAGCCTTCTGCTGTATGGAAGCATCCCTGATAAAAGCCTGGTTCCTTGTACACTTGACTTACTGTTTTAGGCAGGACATTTAATTTTGGTATATTAGTAGCATAGAGGATTCTAGGGCAACACGTCTGGCAAACCTTCCCCCCAAGGGACATGGTGTCCAGACACACCATGAACTAGGTCACACATCACAGGCACCCAATTAGCTTGATTTGCCAACTCTAATGACAAGCATTTTGTGGTTCCACAGACATTTTCTATCATGCAATCCTACAGGGAGAAGTTAAGGTAGAAACTCGTATAACAAAATACAACAGTCAGCCATCTCTGCATTCAAGTTCTCATATACTCTCCATATACAATAAAGTCATATCAAAGTCAGCCAAGTTTAGCATAGTAGTTCACGGCACGCAGGTACTGGATGAGTTTTCTCTTGTCTTTGAAGTTGAACTTTCAGTCTTTTAAGACTGTGCTCATTCTCTCTATAGACTTGCTTTGCACCAAAATCACTTCTCAATGGAACTGATGATGGCAATAAATCTGTGTTTCGGGTGAAGATAAGGCAAGGATTTGTTGAGTCGGAAATGGAGTCCTTCTAAGTTGTTTTTTGTTCATGGTCCAGTTATCAGGTAGTAGTTCCATCGACCAACAGGGAAGAACCATAGTCAACCTGTGTTGCCACAGCATAGTCATTGAACTCCTTACTGCAATAAACATCATGATTGAGTTTTGATCAGGGGTTTCAATCCAGGTGAGAATCACAGTCAGGTGACTGAGAGAGGTTATATTTAGCAGAATGTGCAGTGTACTCATCACCAGCACTAGCTGAAATAAATGTAACTTTACCGTGTTTATTTGAGTATATCTCAGTGTGTTATGTGGAATGCACTATGCCCCACATGCCCATTGTTTAGGGATTATCCCAGCTTCCTGGTTGACTAGAGAACATTCAACCATGGCTCTTTTGTCTTTGACTGTGGTCTAACTAACTGAATTGTTAGTTAAACACCACTTGGAAATGACGGAACTTCATTTATCTTGATGATTGAACAATTTCATGGAAAAACCTTTGAACCCACGAAATCTGCACGGAAGGCTAACGAATGTAGTCTTCTGCCACAGTGACATGGGAGAAATTGTATAAAATTAACAACTAAATATTTACTTACATCAGGACTAATTGCTTAACCATTTATGAACTACGAAATATGTTTTATGCAATTTTTTTACAGTATGTTACTCTGTGCATTCTATGCGTGCCTTGTGGTTTAATCAACCATTTCAACAATAAGACACCTATCCTCGTGGTCTGATCTATACATAGGACTGGGCAAGTGAGAGGACCCTGGCTGCAGATGCCAGCAATGCTTTCAATGCAATGTTTGTTTAGGGAGTCACAGGAGGATTTGGTCAAACCCCAAATATGGGTCCTGTAACAAACAGTTAATCGTTTTTGATTACTTGTTATGAAGGCTATAACTGATCTGCTTGTTAACATATACAACCTGACTTGCTGACAGGCACCATGATGACATAATATGATGTGGCATCACCCACCACCTCACTACTGTCTCCCAGTGTCATGCTGAGTGTCCACTGGTGGCCCACAACAGGAATATAAATGTCAAACAAAATGATTTCACTCAAAACAAATCTTTGTAACATGTTCCATTAGCAGGGTGTTTTACAAGCTGAATGTTGTCCCGCACCGAGGGAGAGTTGAAAACCTTAACTCGAAACCCCTGCACACCCTGGTGGTGACACCAGCATCTCATCATCACCATACCAATACAGACATGTTTAGGGCTGATGCTACATCACCATCACGGTACAGACATGTTTAGGGCTGATGCTACATCACCATCACGGTACAGACATGTTTAGGTCTGATGCTACATCACCATCACAGTATAGACATGTTTAGGGCTGATGCTACATCACCATCACAGTACAGACATGTTTAGGTCTGATGCTACATCACCATCACAGTACAGACATGTTAAGGTCTGATGCAACATCGCCATCACGGTACAGACATGTTTAGGGCTGATGCTACATCACCATCACAGTACAGACATGTTAAGGTCTGATGCAACATCGCCATCACGGTACAGACATGTTTAGGTCTGATGCTAATGAGACACAACAAATAGGATTGTTTAAAGTAAAGCAATGTCAAACAAGATGTGCATGTTTTCTGATAACGTACATTCTCAGTGCTCAATAGTTGAGGCCATGGACCACATTTACTTCTGACATCTCACAGCAGTCTGTGCCAGAAGCATATAAGTCTAGTAGCCCAAACTTGGCAGCAGACTTCAGAATTATATGGATTATTATTTAGTTTACTCCAGTTACTAGACCGAACTTTCTTGACTATACTTGGGCTGCAGACAAGTGGTCACAGCATACTGTAGCAGGATTATTAGTGTTTGGAAGTGGTTCAAAAATTTAATCAGTGGTCCGAAAAAGCAATGGATGATTGATTGTTGATGAATGATTGATCGTGAACATTTATGAAAATTCACCTAAAATGAAAATCAATTTTTCTTAGCACCTTCACTCAGACCCAATAAAGAATGTTATTGAAATATTTTACTAGACCCAGCAAGACAAACACATCTCCTAACATAAAAGACTTAGTTTTCAAAAAATACTTTATAACTTTATAATAATTATCCTGTGAATGATTTTTAAGGAAACTAATGGAACACAGATTTTATGATTGCTTCTTTCAAAATGAAACAAACCATAAATCAGTTGATTTTTGAAACAGACTGTGGGCAGCACACTTTATGTTTTCTTCTTGTTTTGTTGTAAATTACTCAAATAGTAGTATATATTTAGCCAGTATTACAGTTGTGACAAGATGAGAAATGAGCCAGTCTATCTGATTCAGGAGTTCTCTTGACACCGTAACATCACACAAATACTGAACACCGTACCCACAACAGTAAGCAGTGCTCAGCTATGTGTTTGTAATACTGTTTGAGAGGTTTAGTGTAACTCACACCATGCTCAGTAAACCTGACACACAATTCTTGTTTCATCTAGGATAATATGTCCAACATACAGAATTTAGAATTTGTGTGTAACCAGTTCTCATCAGCAGCTGTGTGCCTATCTTCCTTCATGGTATACACCTGGAAACTCTCACACCATGTTTCAGTAGTTCCTGAATAATATTATCTTGTTTTTGTAGTGCAACTTATCAATTATTAACAGTCTCAATAAAATTCTAAAATATAAAAAGTATCGGCTGTTTTGGTGTAATACTCGCTCTTCAAGTTCAAATAAAGCATCACTTCCTCATCTTACTGGTAAGACATATTGAACCTCAACACAAGGCACTTTTTACAGTGTTTTACGTGTATTACATTGCAATGTTAATACCACTAGTCACCAAATATGGCATTAAATTACTATTGGCCCAACAATCAAATACAACTATATGTCACGTTCCTGGTACACCATTGGAGACAGTATACTTGATACACCGAAAAAGCAAAAGCTGTTGTTTTTTTCAAAACTTTCACTTTGTGCCACAATTACACATTATCCTTGGTAACCAGGCAGCTGCTCCATGATGGTGTACAGTGCTAAAACAGCCCCTGGTGGTCACACTCTACATGTCCCTCCCATACATTGTGATGCAGCCCCAACTACAACAGAATGGTAGAGACAGTGGCATGATGTGCTGCTGGCCAAGTGGCCAAGTAAACAACCTGCACATTGCACAGACCATCCGATGGTGGAGTTCTGGCAATGTGCATCAACTATGAGTGTGAGAAAAGCATCATATTGCTTTTAAACCCACTTCTATCTTTGATGATTTGATTTTATAAGCAGTTGATGTCAATGAAATGTTAGACAAATTCCTGATGTCAGCTGCTGACATGCCTGGTATGAAACTGTGCACTGTTGACAGTATTAACCAAGCTTTGCAGAGATGGAGGTTCTGGGAAAGTTTTTTGTCAACTTGCTTTAGTAATATAACCAGCAAGTCATACAAATGTTTCATCTTTCCGTAACTATTCTGTAGGAAGGACTGATGGTTGTATAGGTTGATACAGGTATTTTGGGAAATATGATATCCTTTAGATGATGATGATGATGATGATGATGATGATGATTTATACATGTATTTTTATTGTTTGTCAAACACTGTCCTCAGTACACTCCCCGACTTGGAGGAGGAATAGCTGAGCTTTGATGATGATAATGCTTGTGGAGGTGCATGTGATTGAAGTATAAACATTCAGACCACTGAGCTTGATTTCCACTCATCTTGTATACTTCACTGTATTTCTTGAATCCTTAGCCAAAACTAATCAACATTAAAGGGGAGGTAACTACTATGGGTATGTATGCTGGGTTTATGGTCACACTTATTCCTGTCATAGCTGCACATGTTCCATGGTTTGATTGCTGACTGCTGTCTTCACACTGATTGGCCATATAATTGCCACTGTATACTATAGCTGCTATAAGTATTACTGTCTTCCCACTGATTGGGCATATAATTGCCACAAGTATTGCTGTCTTCAATATCCACATTGAACATTCTTTCACTGAACAACCTTGCTCATTGAAGAACAAATATTGGTTTACACTTTGGCTGTGAACATGATGAGAAGAAGGTAAGAAATTGAAGTTAACAGTTTTGTTACTCATACTGAACATGTTGAATGAATGTTTGTCATCAGTATGATTTATAGTCAGGAATAGTTTATTTTAAATTGTAACCATTTTACCAGTACATTTTATTAGAGTAATATTTCAAGATTATGAAAGGAGGTGACTGAAACAAATGTATGTTTTAGTAGCAAATTAGATTTAGAAAGTTCTTTGTACAAATCACATACAGTTTTTTTATTATGCATTTTGTCGAGAGGTCCTTCTGTTGTAACCTTAATGTTAACAGTAAAAGATTTAGGGTATGCCTGCCAAGATTCCAACAGGAAGCAAACCTTAAGGGCCCCAGGACCACCCCTTCTTTTCCCCTGATAACACTTACCAATCAAAGCCAGAAGTGCTAGCAGAGGACTCCTACCCGCAGTGAGCAGCTAACAGTGTCTGTTCTCTCTCTTCAGGGAAATACAACTAATACATGAATAGTTAACATCAAAATAGCCATGAAATTCTTGCTTTTCTTTATTTTGTATCTCCAAACTGCAATCATACATTTAGTTTGAGGGCCCACCATGATTTCGTTTTACTAAAACAGAATCCCACATGACCTAGGTTGAAAGATCTATCGTCAGGTCACATGTAGTCTTTATTATCTGCTAAAATGTTGACGTTAGAGTAATTTCGCAAGTTCTCACACAGAATAGGCCAGATGTTTTACCCAAGCAAATGGCTACTATACATAGCTCCTCCTTTTGGATTGCAAATCCTCAACCATGCCCCTACATCCAAGAAAAGGCAAAGATGACACCCACAAACACCTTCAGAGGGGAGGAGACAGCACTGAAAGTCGTAAAAAGACTGGGGAAAACTCTACCGACTGAACCAGTTTCAGTTGTCAGTTTCTCTGATAGATTATGTCATACTGAGACATTGTCAAAACAAAACTTTGTACTCAATTTTTGTAAGTCATCTTGTGGTATCTTTTGACACCTGAAATTCAAAAATATATTCTGATTTTGAATGTAAACAAGATTCAATTACATTGATTTGAGACTTGACCTTTGAGGGGGATCCCAATTTATGAACGATGAAAAGTGGATTATTTTGACAGGTTTGCATTTCCATTGGAACACTCAGAGGCCATATATCAGTATATGGTCTCTGGGAACACTCAGAGGCCATATATCAGTATATGGTCTCTGGGAACACTAAACTAAACAAAATGGATAATAAACTTTAGTAAGTATGTTTGCTCCAAGTAAATGTATACCAGTCTGACAGTAGCATAAGATAGGTATTCTAATTGCCTGTGTTAAACCAAATGTTCCAACATTAACGTCTATCACCAACTAAGATGGGGACCTTAGCAGTGTACAAATCTTTCTCCAGATTTATGGTTAGAAAGAATGACTCATTCCATCATTATCTGCATCATCAGAAACTGCATCTGTCATGTCGTTACTCACGTGTCAGGGCAAGGTTAATTTTGAGGACATTCACAAATGCATTGTAACAAAATGGTACATGACCAGGTAGTATATAAGCCTGACCTGCCTGTGTAGACATTTAAGGTGTTTTGTTCACAATGATTTGTACATGGTCTTTTTAAATGAGGAAATAACCTACCTTGACAGTCAACCTGATTTCCATTCTCCATTGTATGACATATTGATATATATTCTGGACCCTTTCACCACCATAGTTTTCTTTCCAAAGTCCTGTCCCCATCTCCATCACCACCTTATCACAGACTTTCACTAGCTGAATGAGTCAACTAAACCAAACGTCTCTTCAGCCTGCGAGGTCTGCAGATATCCACATTCAAAACTAAGACCTTGTACGTGCAAGCCCTTGATATATTTAGCCTAATCAGAAGGCTGTTTAGAGTGAACTTTTCGGTGAAAACAAAGTATTCCTGTGTATTAAGACAGTGGAAGGGAAGTCCTTATGATACAAAACATTCCCAATTACATGTATATTGGTGTACAGGTGATATTGCTGGTTGTATCACTAAGGAAAGAATAGTGTAATTTGAGTGGACAGATAATTTTAGTACACATCTTCCAGAGGCAAGTGAGTTAAGTGACAGTTTCCACCCTTGCCGAACTATGCTGGTATTATGGGGTTACATTTTGGCTTGACTAACGAGTCTATGCATAGTCCAATCACAGTGGCGCAACAAAATTGAAATCCAGTTCGTAAACTGTCATGCAGATTTCGGTCGATTGCAGGATTTGTAAAGCATGTGCACAACCAACTTGTTGTCAACAGATATTTTCCAAATCTTTTCATGTTTTTAATCAAGGTGCTCACAGGATTTGATGCAATTTGTGATGTAAGACCTGTTTTATCACAATATAGATATTGATTATCGGTCAAATTGTCTTGACTGGGCGCAGCCATTTTGTTTGAAGCAAAGGCAAGTGATAGTAGAGGTGGCATCTGATTGTTCCCAAGGGACATAATTTGTAATAGCCACTGGTGGCGTTACGATTGTGCCCAGGAATTCCAGCCTAGTTCAACAAGGATGGAAACTGGACTTTTATAGTCGGTTAACTCTCTTGCCTCGGGAAGATGTGGTGGCAGATGGGTCTAGGGTATTTATCATCCAGGATAACTGAGGATGAACGCCACAAAAATACAACAATATTCATATGAGACATTTCAATAAATGATGAATTGGAAATTTCTTTTACAATGATACTTAATTGATGTCAATGATCAAGGTAAAAATCACTTTCTACCTCTTTTTAAAAACATTTGCAACAAACTAATTCAAGAAATATAACCCTAAATTTTATAGATACAAATTGAAGAAAAGGAATTAGCTTTTGTCCATTATCAGGTGCAACTTTGCTGTTGGACACTGGACTAAGTTGACACACTAAAAGTTTTCAAGACAGTTAAATTCTTATCAGTATCACATTAAAAACAACATAGAAGCACAACTGTAATAATTTGATCAGGACACAACTAAACTTTATATAGCACACCATAATTGATCAGTTTTATTGGGCACTCATGGAAACAAATTATGTTTGTCTAAGATTTGTGAGATGGTTAAATTTTGTTAGATATCTTTTGTTACTACCTTTGTGTAGTGTGTGAAAATATGACTCATGACAAGTAAGTTGCATCTCTATGTCACACCAAACTTGAACAGGTCGATCCCTAGGAACAACAGAGATATTGCATGGTGCTCTTAGTAAATATATTCAAAATGTTCTAGCATGGCTTCAGTAGATTAAGTCATATAAGTTTCCAATGAAGCCCTATACTTTAGCACAGTTGAGTGCACACAATGATGGTTGGATATCTTGTTGTCTTGCTATCATTAGTGGACATGAAATAGGAAATCTTGTTATGTATGACAGCAATCTCACTGTTAACTGTGAATATGGTCCATTAGCCTAAATGGGTACTGGATCACTAATGGACCCTGGCGACATTATGATGGAAGAAAATGCCAGGTTCTGTCTTTGCCTGCAGAATGAGTTCCAATATTAATGTGCGACTGAGAACATGCCACAGTGGGCCCACAGACTAGGTTAACAGATGTCAGTATTCTTGCCGACTTGATTGCACTACAATTTTACTTTCAGTGACAACAAGCAATGTGATGTGTGCCAATGTGCAGTGGGTAGTAAATATATGCAGAGACATACCCTCGACGTCCACCTTCCATGCTGCTTCAGACAGTACACTCTGAGCGTAGAGTCCCTGGATCAGGTTGTTGCCTCTCTCTACACTCTGGCAGAATGGTTACTTGGCAGGGGGCAGACTGTCGTGGATCTCATGAACTTCATTAATGAAACAGATCTGATCCAATGGGAATACGACATTGACAATACATCCCGGTCACAGTTGATTGCTATCAGCCGACAACAGTTCTGGAAGGTTCCTGGTGTTTTCACATTTCTACCACTGAACTCGCCAGCCCTATGTGCTCACTGGAGGGTTGTGGGAAGACTCCTGTCACTGCTTTCCACTGAGGAACATGAGATGTTCAAGAGCCTCATCACTGATACAGAGTCAAGTCAAGTCGAGCCTATGTTCTTGTCGACCATTGATGATGAAGATGAAGAGAAGGAGGAGGAGGAGGAGGATATTCCGCTTGGTTTCGATGCATACTTCAACTTTGAACGTCTCCAGCATCTGCAGTGTGGGGCCAACTACCCGATGAAGGAAGTCCTAGATACTGCTCCTGAAGCTTCTCCTGGGTCAGAGGTTTACCTTCTGGGTGCTGTAGTCTCCTACTGTGACCCACAGTCATGGCCAGATCCATTGCCCAAGGATGCTTCCTGTCTCACAGCTGTCGGTGTCTACCCATCCAAGGTGGAACAACTGAGTCAGGAAAAATTACAGAGACTAAAACAACTTTTATGGGATGACGAAATTTATGCTTTTGGTGAGATAGGCTTGGATTTTAGGATGGCACAAGACCAGTGGGAGTTGCAGATCAAAGCTCTGAAGAAGCTGCTGCAAGTTGCTGTACCCAGCAAGCCAATCATCATTAACCTGTGGGGATCAAGTACAGACCTGTATTACCATGAAGTGTCATCCATCTGCTTTGATTTGGCCCGCACGTACCTCCACCCACAACAACCTCTGTGTCTCCAAAATTTCTGTGGAACACAGATGATTGTGGATAGCTGGATGAGTCATTTCAGCAATGTCTACTTTGGGTTCTCTCTAGCGATTGTAAATTTTGATGAAAATCAGAATCAGGCTGTCCAGTCCCTGCAGAGGAGTCGGATTCTGCTGGGGACCAGCGCCCCCGACCACCCACCTGATGGCTTGAGATTAAACAGTCCTCGCCTCCTTGGAAAGGTGGCCCAAGTCATTTCCAACATCCGGTTCACATCAACAAGACGTATCCTTCATCAAACAAAGAACAATGCACTCCGTCTGTATGACCAGATGTAGCAGTGGACAGTCAGTCATACCTGTGTCATCCTTGATAAGGCCATATCATCCAGTTTTACCACATTATGCATCAAACTATTTTGTTATGTTTAGTTTTTGTATGATACTGTTTTTTGTCATGCAATGAACTTTTCCTGGTTTAAAATACAAGTGTTTGTTGGTTTGTTTATGATCTGAAAGGTCTTTTATTTCCTGTTACATCATCATGACCTTCACCTATTGACAGAAATTAGGTCTATTTTTGCTCATCATTGATAGTGATAGCACACTCTTATCAAAGGGATTTCTTTGAACGTTATTAGAATATTCATTCTTATTGCTTGAGAGGTTTCTTAAATATTGTATTAAGGATGTTAGCATCTGTCAAATTTATATGTCTTAAGCTTAAGCGTCTTGGTTGTCCTCGTTGACTTTTGCCTGAATGGTCTGGATGTACCTTTGGCATTTTTTGTTTTCCCTTACTAGTCACCAGTGACCATATGTTTTCATTGGTGTCCTTCAAGTTTGTTATATGTGCAGTAGTTAGAATTGCCCCTCTTGTTCCCTTCAGCAGATGGTGCTGTGATGAAAGTTGGAATGTAACAAATTGGGACTAGATTTATGGGATCTGTCATTTTGGTCAGTACTGTTTTATGTTTGTTTTGAAATCAGAATACTGGAGTAGGGACATAAAGATTACACTGATAATATCTCTCCATGTTTTCCAAAGCGTGCCCCTCTGAAGTCATTAGACATAGTCATGTTAGCAAATCATTCATGACATTGTTTTCAAAGCTAGTTGTCAGTCATCATGGACAGGCCTTACACAAATGTTTCACCAAATAAACTTCTTTGGCCATGACCATAAATACAAAGCATGACAAAGAGATCCTTCAACTTCTCCTCGAAATCAGTAGTGAGGGAATATTTGATTTCTGATGATTCTTCCACTGGCCTCACCCTAAAGTTAGAGTTGGTTTCCTTGGTCTCCATTTTAAAAATATTATTTGATTATTTGACCATAAATGTTGCATATTTATATTCAGAAAGTGATGAAAATTGTCATGCACAATCAAGTGTAGTCAGCCCTTACATAACGATTACTTTTTTCTGCATTTCACATTTGCCCTGTAAAGGCTGTAATTTCCTATTTATTTGGCAAAAACACATGAAAAGGATTTGTATTATTTTTCAAAACACGTCCCAGTGAATGAATAAGAAACTGTACATGTATGATACAGATGTACTACCAATTGTGTCTTCAAGCATGTTGAGGCCTATTTCACATGCATTTTGCTGGGTACCTATCTGCTATGTTTAGTGGATGCTGCTGGAGAGCAGCATGTGATAGTGTGACTACTTGGAAATAGGATGAATAAACCCATCATGACCACTAAAAATGACCCTCCATGCATTTGTATAGTTAGGAATGACGAAACCTGGAAATTAGATGCTCAGATATCAAGGCAGTTCATGATGACATGCGACATCCTCATCAGTTACTTCCGCAGGGGACACGTTTCAAACAACATGTAGTATTTTAACATTTACTTAACATCAATTTATGAAAAAGATTACCACAGACCACTGTGTTCGTGGGAGAAGCATGCCTCCCAACCACAGCCTATAACCCCCAACCTCCCACCCAAACACACACACACTTCATCCCTTTGTCTGTTGTCCAAATGTATCTAGTTACACTATAGTAAGTGGATGATACATAATGAAGGTAACACTTTTGGGGGGTAATATGGTTTAGAAGGCATACATCTGGTTTCTGAGATGAATACCTGAAATTTATATTTGTGAACCATTTTGCAGGAACATTAGATTTTTAATGACTGTCAGTTTTGATATGGAAGGACCGTTTACATGATTTCACAAAGTAAGTGAAGGAATCATTTATTACTTGGTGTCCCAATGGACTGGTGCTATGTAATGTCCAGAAGCTAATGTTTGTGTGAATGATGTTGTGCACCTCGCCACCAGGATGGACAGGCAACATGGTCAGTAGTTGTGCATAGAAGCCAGACTGCAGTGGTCAGCAGTAGCATGGTCAGTGTGTCTGTTAGTTTGTGTAGCTCTCAACTATCCAGAAATAAAACAGTATTGATTAGCAACAACTGTGTTGTACTCATTCAGTCATTTTGATGATCTGATACTTCTGTTACATTAAGGTTGTATCATTCGTTCATGAAGAGGTGAACCAGCAATCTGTCATCACGGTCGCACACTTGGTTCTCGAGTGAAGCCATTTCATATTTCTTACTTTTCTATGCAATTTTCATTGGCATTTGTCATGCGATTTACTGTTATTGAAATGCTAGGCTGACAAAGTATCCATGATGCAGAGTGATACACCCACACAAGGATAGTCTTTCAGCAGTGTTATGTTGCACAAGGACAATGGTATGTTTGCTAGTCACATTGACATCCTGAGTTTGATTCCCCACGTTGGTACAATCTAAGCCCATGCTTGATGCTGCTGTTTGAGTGCAGTGGTGCAAAGGTGGCCCTAAACCCATGCTGGACCAGACAATCCAGTGATTGAAATTGTGAGCAACGATCAATGTCGTCTGGGTACGATGACTCACAATCAGCCAAGTCACCAAGCCTGACCACCCTACCAATATACTTGTCCTTACGTCCAGCATAGGTCGCTGGGACCTATTGTAACCCAGAATTTCCACAGGTACAGTTATGTGAAATCATCAAGTATATAGATTGCAGAGAACTGTATGGACCGTGTGGATGTATGTATTATGTCACAGCAGAGATGGAAACATTTGCCCTCCTCACCTCATGAGATAAACTCATTATGCTTATGGTGGATGTATTTACTGTTAGTAAACAACCTCTTGTATACCAGCATTTTCATGTTTTGCCATAATGCACTGTCTGGTATGTGTCATTACTGTATGGTCTGTATCCCATACACTTTGTATTTGTAAATGTTGAAGAAGATCTTTATGTATCAAAGTTGAGCTGACAATGATATTGGTAACACCTGTTCCTGGATTTCCATGCTTGTGGGTGCCTGGCTTGTACACCCTGTAGCAAATATACACAGCCTTCTGCTGGCCTCTTCCTTGCTTCACAATGTAGCTGCAGTTACCTCCCCTGGGGATTGTGAATTACCTGTTGATACCAGAACTAAACCCTTACAGGTAAATACTGCACTGTTGAAACAACTGCTAGCAGTTGTGTTTTGTTTTGACCTATACTAACCATTGACTGCAGCATGTTAAGAAATGCATTTAACATTGTTTATATATTGCTTGTGCTACTAATCTTTGAACTCCGATGATATCCCAGCAATGTATTGTATAGGATGCTACAGAAAAAAAACCAAAATCTTAATGCTGAAACGTACCCCAGCTGACCACATAAAGTGGCTGGCAAATATATTTAAAGGTGTAACGTAATAGATTGTTGTTAGAAAGTGCATGGCAGCTGTACTGTCAATATGAAATGGATTTGGAGATGCCAAACTTATCTGAGGCGGTCGCTTTTTGAAGTGCATAGGACTTTCAAGAAATGCTAGCGGTAGTGCAGTAACCATGGAAAGCAAGTGTTGTCCCAGCCCGGAAGTGCATTTAACATCCTTATAAACTAGAAACATAGAACCTACAGGTATGTACTGATGATGCAATGGGGATACAATGGGAATATACGAGGGGTGTTCATTAAAGATTTCCCCTGACCCACTTCCAATGGACCTAGTGGAATGAAACTTGGCATAGGTATTAGTCTTTCTCCACATAGGAACCACCAAGAGCTACACACTTCTCCGATCGTTTTATGCAACTATGGAGACCTCGCTTGTAAAAGCCCTCATTTTGCATCGCAAACCAGGACTTGACTTCAGAAATCAGTGTTTCATCATCTGTGAAACTTTTTCCCTTCAAAAATGACTTCATGGTTGGAAAGAGGTGGAAGTCAGATGGTGCAAGGTCAGGAGAGTAAGGAGGATGTGGAAGGATTTCATAGCCACAGGACCGCGCTTCTGTCTGGGCAACATGAGAGTTGTGTACTGGAGCATTGTCTTGCAGGAGACGGACACCCTTGGTCAGCATGCCACGCCTCTTAAGCTTGATAGTGTCCCGCAATTTCCGCATCAGTGAAGCATAATAAGCTCCTGTAATTGTGGTACCCTTTGCCAAGAAATCCATCATCACTACTCCGTGCTGGTCCCAAAACACCGTGAGCATGTCCTTGCCTGCAGAGGGTTGGACAAGTGCCTTCTTTGGGGGTGGTAACTCCACATGCTTCCATTTGCATCGACTGAACTTATTATAGTCTCAGGATCATAGTGATGGACCCATGTTTCACCCTGTGTGATAAGTCTGTCCAAAAAGTTTGCCTGTTTTTTTTGGCACATGTCCAAAAGATCCTTTGAGTAATTGACTCGTTCCTGCTTTTGGAAAGGTGTGAGCAACCTGGGAATCCATCGTGCAGACACCTTATGCATGTTCAAATTGTCATGGATGATTTTTTCCACAGACCCTACACTGATCTTGACATCTCGTGCTAACTGGCGAACAGTTATACATCGGTCTGCCAAAATGGCGGTCTCCACTTGATGGATAGTGTCCTCATCAATGGCTGAATGGGGGCGACCAGGAATGGCAGCAGTTTCCACAGATGTCCGACCACACTTGAACTGGCGATGCCAGTGTTTAACAACATCATATGATGGGGCATCTTCCCCATAAGTTGCTTTCATTTCATCGAAAGTTTCTTTTGGTGTGCGACCTTTCAAATATAAAAACCTAATCACTGCTCGGTATTCTACTGGTTCCATTGTCACACCCTACTCGATCATAACACCTGTAAAAGTGGTAAGATTATTAGTTCGGTGCTGCAAATTCAGACATAACCCATAGATACATGTATCATTACACATGTGAAATTTCAACCAAATATGATAACCCTAAGTGGTTTAGGGAAAATCTTTAATGAACACCCCTCGTAATCTCAGGTCAGAAGGTGTGTCATCCAACCATACATTAATTTAGATTTCTTGAATAGGGGGCAAGTTACATTTAGTTTGAGGTTTATTGAGGTTGTGTACATTAGCTCACCCTAACCTGAAACAATGCAGTCAAATTTGAAGAAGTGAGGTTTGTATGTAATGACTTCTGAGGCACTGAAGGGACTGGGCTGAAGGGACTGGTTCTGCTTTTGCACATTTATGTAAACGCTTGTTCCGTTTACTGTTAGGAAAAATACCAACTGTGTGATCAAGTTTGTAATGTTGAATCGAAACCAGAAAATAAGATTAAAAAAATGTTGAGTTTAGGATTGGAAACACTGACAGCTTGTTGATGGAATTCAGAAGCCCTAAATTGAAACAACAGTAAACATGGTACCGGTATATTTCCATTGTTTCATGCCAGCTCTGTTATTCTCGTTGTTGTTTCTTTGAAATCACAGAAGCATGTTCACAGCAGACGTCAGTTAGATTGAAACATGTTTACCATTGCTGGCATGAATAGGGTGGGATACAAGTTGAGACAGCTTAGCTCAGTCATCTTCTTCCTGTTAGGAGAGTGTCGTGTCTAGGCTGGGACATTTTGTACACAGAAACAAGGTTTTACAATAAATGCATTGACGCACACTTGTAGTGGTCTATGTTCTGTGCAATGTGATAATGTATGTTCAGGATATGGACTGCATGTTGTTATGCATTGGCGTTGTAATAGTTTGAGACTTAAAGAAACATGACTTGCCTAAGCTTAGCACAGAGACCATATACCCAGGGACAGGCCTCCGCAGTATGTTATCATTAATGATCACTGCTGCGCCAACGAGTGGAATTGATGCATTGGGACACCCTGCTGCTTTTCTCTGGCAGCCGTCAAGATGCACGACACATGTGCAGATGCTCTTTTCTGAGGACTTCCTTATTCTAGTAAACAATCTTACACAAGCTTGAATGCAAGAGAGATGTTCCCTTCACTTCCCCTCAGGCTGACAATTACACTTATATTTCGAAAAAAAAGTATTAGTCAAAAAATATATTGTATTGCTTCAGGGGAACAAACACAAGATTGATAACAAACTTGGTCAATGAAAATGTGAAAATTGCAATAAAACATCACTAGGCCTCATGATTTGCCATTTCAATTATATTTCCTGTTCTGCTTGGCATTGTTTTAAGGTTACTGTGTGTATTTGTTTTGTAAACTAAGGCGGAAATAGCTATGTACACACATTGTCTCCCGAATCTGCCAGTGACTCTGTTAAAAAAGACTAATCACATAACTTGAAGGTATTTTTATGCAATGGTCGGAAGAAATTGTATGTGAAACTATTATTTTTCCAGCAATGGTATATTCCAATATTGGGTTAGTTTTGTTGCAGCTTTAGAAATTAATAATATAAGTTATTAATAATAACCATAAGCGTAGCACTTTGATATACAGAAAGAAAAATAATTATGTATGGAACCGTTTGGCGGGTCACTGTTAAAGCCTTGCCACGTGTTTGCTAATTTACTCGCGAAAAGAATATGATGAAATGTGGAAGTAGTAGCTTGTAGTGCAGGATTCTTGGGTAGAACTGACCCTGATTTGTTAAACTCTGTAATTGAAATGGGCAACACTGAGAAGTAGGAGGGACTTGGGGGACCTGACTCTGGCTGCTGCACAATTTGCTGTTGCTTAGGAAATCACCCTGAGGTTTGCATGAATGCTGGTTACTAGTATCATTGACTCACTCACTGACTCATTTATTTGACCACTCACTCACTCTTGTTGGAACAAGCAATAACAGCTTCACAAAAACATTTCTTGCTAGTGTGGAGAAACAATGTGAGGCATGTGATTGATATCAAGGTCATTCAGATTGTGTGTTGACCTTCCATTGTACAAACTGTGTGTGAAGTAGGTTTCATAATGAGCTGTGTTTGTGCCCCACCAGGAGACGAGCCCTGGCCCTGGTGAACCTGTACACACCTAAACAGGAAGTCGTGCGGATAGCCAGGCAAGCGGCGCAGGCCAAGTGGGACATCAACTGCATCCAGTTCAACCCCCATGCCTGCAAGGCCAACATGTTTGTAACTGCTGTAAGTGATAGGTTCTTAGTGTTTGTAACTGCTGTAAGTGATAGGGTCTTGGTGTTTGTAACTGCTGTAAGTGATAGGGTCTTGGTGTTTGTCACTGCTGTAAGTGATAGGTTAAATTTTTAGTGTTTGTAACTGCTGTAAGTGATAGGTTCTTAGTGTTTGTAACTGCTGTAAGTGATAGGGTCCTAGTGTTTGTCACTGCTGTAAGTGATAGGGTCATAGTGTTTGTCACTGCTGTAAGTGATAGGGTCTTAGTGTTTGTCACTGCTGTAAGTGATAGGGTCTTGGTGTTTGTAACTGCTGTAAGTTATAGGGTCTTAGTGTTTGTAACTGCTGTAAGTGATAGGGTCTTGGTGTTTGTAACTGCTGTAAATGATCGGGTCTTAGTGTTTGTAACTGCTGTAAGTGATAGTGTCTTGGTGTTTGTAACTTCTGTAAGTGATAGGGTCTTGGTGTTTGTAACTGCTGTAAGTGATAGGGTCTTAGTGTTTGTAACTGCTGTAAGTGATAGGGTCTTAGTGTTTGTAACTGGTCCCAGACGTGTCATGAAAACTTGTTCACTGATTTCTCATACACAACTACACATGGAAATGTAAGGTTTGTCCTTGAATCTTATACTGCTTTGTTCAATACTTGCATGTGTGCATAATAATAATGATAATAATAATGGGCCATTTATGATGCACATATTTCCACACCATGCAGGGGAATGCTCAAAGCTTTATTATTGCCTGGTCAATGGATCAGTTCTTTAGTGTGGGGCAGGACCGAAGGAGCCAAGCTGCCAAAATGTGGTCACCCATTCAAGGACTCTCCGTGACCGATGTTGCTTAACTTCACCTGATTTGTCACACGTGTGCTGTGCACAGGACCACGTACCACGTATATGCATAATGTATGTCGATTGTAATGATACATGTCAAATGGTTGTTTTGGAGGCATAATTTGATTTGTCCAAATTTATGACTTACATGGCACCAAAAGTAAAGCAGATGTGGAAAGGTGATGTTTGAGTGCATGTTTCAGAGCAACCAGCGCCTGGAGGTGCTGCAGCTTAGTGGAGGCAACACAGAACACAGATGCTCCCTGAAGGCCCACACCAGGACAGTCAGGTACTGCTGCCATGGCATCAGTCAGTCAGTCAGTCAGTCAGTCAGTCAGTCAGTCAGTCAGTCAGTCAGTCAGTCAGTCAGTCAGTCAGTCAGTCAGTCAGTCAGTCAGTCAGTCAGTCAGTCAGTCAGTCAGTCAGTGTGTACTACCAGTTATATGTCCCGCTATGGAATTTTACACAGCCAATTGACTACAAGTCATGAACCTATTATGCTTCTTGATAGCCAAATCACTTTCCTCCAAATGCACCTACTTCATTTCACTGAAAGCGTATTTTGAAAAAGGAATCCAGTTTTGAGAAGGATGCAGTCTTGTCTTCCCAAACTCCCATTGGTTTTTATGGCCCTATTAGCTCCTTACCTAAACTCGTGAGTTTCACCTATGGGATAATCGTTTGGGAGGTTTTTATGAATAACACTGCAGAAGAAAACAATGGTGTGACTCAGCAATTTACTGATGCATAGATTTACTGAAGTTACTTGTGAGTCCTTCGAGACAAATACTTAAATACTTCAGCAAAGAAATGTACCTGTTTCATCCACAATCACATAGTACAAGGTCAGAGTATTGTTTGAAAATTATGACCAGTCTGGAAGCTCTTACACGTCAACATATTTCGTATGGTCAATACTAAAAACGTAACCACTTCCACTCTAGGAGAAAAGAATTGTTTTGCCAAAAGGCGGTCTATCTATGTTATTGCTGACCATGTTGAGTTAGTGGATGTGTTTGTTTGCAGTGATGTAGACTGGTCTCCATTTGATGTGAATCAGCTGACGTCCTGTTCCGTGGACACATACACCTATCTGTGGGACATCAGGTAAACAAACTGACGTCATTGACCCTGATGCTGCTCACGCATTGTGTAACCCTGGCCCATGCTTGATTGTTAACGGACAGCGGATACAGCGGGAATATCAGGGACTGTTGCAGTCAAGCATTATAGCATCTCTCGCTTACTGTACCTTCTGTTTGCTTTTGTGATGGAGCATTTCAGAATACTGTGTATGGCCATAGATCTGATTTGTTCAAAACATGTGAAGTTTTGAATTTAATTGTGTGTAAACCATGATCAATATTAGGACCAGCAAATGCTCAAAGAATACTTGTTGAAAGTGATGTGTTTCTGTTTTTCAGGGATCCAAAGAAGCCAGCTGCCACTTTTCAAAGTGTTGGTGAGAGAAACTTTTTTTTTAGTTTCTATTCTTTTTATGACCACAATTTTCTGCAACACATCTTTCTGAGTTGGCATATGAAGTGTAGAGACTTGACTGATTAGGCTGTCATGACATGACTCAAAGACTCAAAACAGTAGTTTACAGGATTTGAGTGTTATGCAAATGTATAGTTATAGTAGTTATTAAATAGAGGGAATTTCCATCCACCACTATCTGAAATATCTTTGTATCTGTTTGTTTTGTCTGCCCTCAGCTGGTGCATCTCAAGTGAAGTGGAACAAAGTGGTGAACAACATGTTTGCTACAACACACGAGGGGGACATCAGGATATGGGACCCTAGGGTGAGTACACGAGGGGGACATCAGGATATGGGACCCTAGGGTGAGTACACGAGGGGGACATCAGGATATGGGACCCTAGGGTGAGTACATGAGGGGACATCAGGATATGGGACCTTAGGGTGAGTACAGCAGTGGGGACATCAGGATATGGGACCCTAGGGTGAGTACAGCAGTGGGGACATCAGGATATGGGACCCTAGGGTGAGTACAGCAGTGGGGACATCAGGATATGGGACCCTAGGTCGAGTACACGAGGGGGACATCAGGATATGGGACCCTAGGGTGAGTACACGAGAAGGACATCAGGATATGGGACCCTAGGGTGAGTACACGAAGGGGACATCAGGATATGGGACCCTAGGGTGAGTACATGAGGGGACATCAGGATATGGGACCTTAGGGTGAGTACAGCAGTGGGGACATCAGGATATGGGACCCTAGGGTGAGTACACGAGGGGGACATCAGGATATGGGACCCTAGGGTGAGTACATGATGGGGACATCAGGATATGGGACCCTAGGGTGAGTACAGCAGTGGGGACATCAGGATATGGGACCCTAGGGTGAGTACACGAGGGGGACATCAGGATATGGGACCTTGGGGTGAGTACATGAGGGGGACATCAGGATATGGGACCTTAGGGTGAGTACAGCAGTGGGGACATCAGGATATGGGACCCTAGGGTGAGTACATGAGAAGGACATCAGGATATGGGACCTTAGGGTGAGTACACGAGGGGGACATCAGGATATGGGACCCCAGGGTAAGTACAGGTGTGGGTGTGGGGACATCAGGATATAGGACCCTAGGGTGAGTACACAAGGGGGACATCAGGATATGGGACCCTAGGATGAGTACACGAGGGGGACATCAGGATATGGGACCCTAGGGTGAGTACACGAGAAGGACATCAGGATATGGGACCTTAGGGTGAGTACATGAGGGGGACATCAGGATATGGGATCCTAGGGTGAGTACACGAGGGGGACATCAGGATATGGGACCCTAGGGTGAGAACAGTTGTGGGGACATCAGGATATGGGACCTTAGGGTGAGTACAGGTGTTGGTTTGGGGACATCAGGATACGGAACCTTAGGGTGAGTACATGATGGGGACATCAGGATATGGGACCTTAGGGTGAGTACAGGTGTGGGTGTTGGGACATCAGGATATGGGACCCTCGGGTGAGTACAGGTGTTGGGACATCAGGATATGGGACCCTAGGGTGAGTACATGATGGGGACATCAGGATATGGGACCTTAGGGTGAGTACAGGTGTGGGTGTTGGGACATCAGGATATGGGACCCTCGGGTGAGTACAGGTGTTGGGACATCAGGATATGGGACCCTAGGGTGAGTACATGAGGGGGATATCAGGATATGGGACCCTAGAGTGAGTACAGGTGTGTGTGTGTGTGTACATCAGGTTGTGTGACCCAAGGGTAAGTACAGGTGTGGGTGGGGTGACATCAGGATATGGGACCCTAGGGTGAGATCAGGATATGGGACCCTAGGGTGAGTACAGGTGTGGGTTGGGGGACAGCAGGTTATGGGATCTGAGGATGCATCCAATGTTTTGAGTGGGTTGTCGACCTGGATTAAGGAAACCCGGATACTAGCCCTTAAACATTCTCTAACCTTCGTCTGTATATATCATTGGTTAAGAATGACTACCGAGTGACAAAGACGTAATTTTCTATGAACATTAGCTTCTGTGGTGATTTGACTGTCAAATCGACTGTTTCAAAGAGGGGTGATTATTGTGATTTGATACCTCTGATTGACCAATCAAAATTCGAGTAATATCCAAATTCAGGATAGAATATTGAATCTTCTTTCTGTTTACAAATTCCTTGTGGGCAAAGACAATTCTGAAACCCTTCTCAAAATGAGATATTCATTTTGTTGAAATGATCTTCTCATTCTTTTCCAGAAAGGCAACACACCAATCCAGTATATTGCTGCTCATCTGTCGAAGATTCACGGTTTGGACTGGAATCCTAGCAACCAGTATAAACTGGTCACTGCCAGCCAGGACTGCTTTGTCAGGGTGTGTACTGACACTTGTCTATTGGTCCAAAGTAGTTTACTATAGTTTATTTGAGATACAGTTTTGATAAGTATCACCTTGATAAGTTGAAATTCAAAGTGACAGGTTTCTTTTTTAACTTTTATGTTAAACATCGGAACTACTTAAGAACTAATGAAAGTTCTGCATGCATGGGAACAATGATGTGTCCAGGTACTCAAGTCTTCATTGTTTCTGTTTGTAGTTCTGGGACTGCACCAACCACCGCCGGAGTGAATTTACTCTCAACACTGGGTCACCAGTGTGGAGGGCACGTCTCACGGTAAGACTTAGCTGACAAATATTGTTTGTATTTACAAGCCATCACACATCAAACAGACCCTTACCAAACAGTTTGATTAGAATAATAGCTTAACTCTAAACTCTGTAACCATTCAACAACTGAAAAATGATAATAAATGATGCATTTGAGAAGTTATCTCCCTTGACCAGCACACCTTTAGAAATCAGTACCACAACTTCTTCTGAGGACGATCTCTGAAAACTCTCAACATCGCTGGGCTTATTCAATGACATTGCATGTAGGGATGATAGATCACTGAGAGGAGCTTAGGCATACTTAATGACCCTAGATGTCACAGGGCATTGTTTTCCCAGTGTATCTGCCAATACAATATCACAAATGACATCATAGGCTATTGTGAAATGTATAGTGATTCAGTCATTCACACATTGCTTTAGTGATTCACTCACTCACTCACACATTGCTTTGGTGATTCACTCACTCATTCACACATTGCTTTAGTGATTCACTCACTTATTCACACATTGCTTTAGTGATTCACTCACTCATTTACACATTGCTTTAGTGATTCACTCACTCACACATTGCTTTAGCAATTCACTCCCTCATTCACACATTGCTTTAGTGATTCACTCACTCACTCACACATTGCTTTAGTGATTCACTCACTCACTCACACATTGCTTTAGTGATTCACTCACTCACTCACACATTGCTTTAGTGATTCACTCACTCACTCACACATTGCTTTAGTGATTCACTCACTCACACATTGCTTTAGTGATTCACTCACTCACTCACACATTGCTTTAGTGATTCACTCACTCATTCAGACATTGCTTTAGTGATTCACTCCCTCATTCACACATTGCTTTAGTGATTCACTCCCTCATTCACACATTGCTTTAGTGATTCACTCACTCATTCAGACATTGCTTTAGTGATTCACTCACTCATTCACACATTGTTTTAGCGATTCACTCACACATTGCTTTAGCGATTCACTCACTCACTCACTCACACATTGCTTGAGTGATTCAGTCACTTGTTGTTTTGAGTGTCCATGACATGACCGTGTACTTTGTGCTGCACAGCCGTTCGGCAATGGCCTGATGACGGTGGTGGTGCCGCAGTTACGGAGAGGGGAGAACAAGCTGTACCTGTGGAACACCAGCAACCTCACGCAGCCCATACACACCTTCGTCGGACACAAGGATGTGGTGCTTGAATTCCACTGGAGGAAACAGACAGAAGGTATGGGACACTTTGCACAAACTACAGTGTCTGTAGACCTGTTTCTGTCGATCATTTGGATCCTGTTTGGGTGTCAGTATTGATGTGCTCAAGATTGTACAAGCAGAGGCTTATGTAGAACCAGGGGGAGGGGTGGAGTCGTCTGAGGCACCTCAATTCACTGTGCAGAGTTGCATCCCTTAGGTGGCACATCAGAAACCTGATTGTGGGTTTGGATCCATGTTCGCCCCGATTATGTCTCTGTCATGCTCATAGATTTCATCAAAGTGGTAACCGTCTGAGACCTGCACCACTTCAGGCTTTCCTCCAACATAAAGCTGACACGTCGTGATATAACTGGAATACTGTTCAAAAGCGGCATTAAACCTCAATCACTCATTTAGATTGTCTGGCATGTTTCCATTCCTTCATTCCATCCACAGTTGTGTCAGTGAACTATTTAATCTTTGATATATCTTTGTAAACCAGTGCATCACTGAATCATCCACTGGGTGATTCGACAGTTTGTTGCAAAGTTGAGATATATGTTTACAGTATGTCTGTTTCCATCTGCCAAGACAATATTTGACCAGAAATATTCCCTTTTCATTACTTACACAATATACAATCATTGAGGCTGGGGAAACATAACAGGCTTGCCTTTCTGCCTCCATGTCTGCCCAGAGAGAGGAAGTTTGGTGCTACCATGTCATACCAAATGATGTTACAAGATGGTACTTGTTGTTACCCTGCCTGCCGCTCAACATTAAGGGGATGACACACAGAACACACAATACACAACCAACAAACACATGCACATGCACATGCACACACACATATCACTTCAACTGTTTTTTATTCTGATACAGCTGAACATAACAGGGATGGTTACGTAAGTCAGAAAGAAACACCATGTTTGCAGATCTTATCTTTCACTTTTGAGCCGGAATAAACCAAGAGAACATCTTATCTGTCTGAAATAATGAGGATGTTCTTTGTTCCTAGGTGTCCGTGACCAGCAACTTGTCACATGGTCACGTGACCAAAGTCTGAGAATCTGGCGGATCGACTCGGCTCTACAGGAGGTTAGTCAGAGCTTGTGTACAGTGAAATTGCTGAAACATGAAATAGTGATACATGTTCAGTTTGAAGTTTTGGTGTCCTGAGCTGAAGGTTTACTGTAGTTAGGTACATGACATGACATGACATGACATGACATTACATAGCCATGCCGTCCAGGAACAGTTGTGTGTGTATTTACATGATGTTTGTTCACTGGATGGGACCGCCTCCGTGGTCTAGTGGTCGAGCATCCACCCGGAAAGCGGGGGTTCGATCCCCAGCCGTGTCATACCAAACACATACAAGATGGTATTTGTTGTTACCCTGCCTGGCTCTCGGGATTATGGAGCTACTGTTTCTGAGTTGGGTATTTATGTTAAACTTCTGCATGATATTTCATTGGGCTAACACTATTAAATCGGCATTTGTCCGACTAGTACAAGCAGCCACACACACACACGTGCATGCAACTCGCTACATAAGTGCAATAATCTTCGATGCGACGTTAACCCCCATTTCACCTCACTCAGTGTTGAGCTTGCAGTCTAAGGTGCTGCAATTTGCTGACAAGAGTTATATCCCATAGCTGTTCAACAGTGTTGTTGTTTATATACCACATTCAGTTTTATCACACAATCCTTGATCCATACCCATGCTAGTGGGTTTCGTCAGATGTGTAAGATCATCAAGATGTGATCAGACCTCGATGCAATGTGTAGTAAAGGTGCAGGAAGCACTTTGAGTTCAGGGACATCGTTGGAGAGACCAGACAGAAACCAACTGGAGATACGAGGGGTGTTCATTAAAGATTTCCCCTGAACCACTTAGGGTTTTCATATTTGGTTGAAATTTCACATGTGGAATGATACATGTATCTATGGGTTATGTCTGAATTTGCAGCACCAAATTATTAATCTTACTACTTTTACAGGTGTTATGATCAAGTAGGGTGTGACAATGGAGCCAGTAGAATACCGAGCAGTGATTAGGTTTTAATATTTGAAAGGTCGCACACCCAAAGAAACTTTCGATGAAATGAAAGCAACTTATGGGGAAGATGCCACATCATATGATGTTGTTAAACACTGGCATCGCCAGTTCAAGTGTGGTTGGACATCTGTGGAAACAGCTGTCATTCCTGGTCGCCCCTATTCAGCCATTGATGACGACACTATCCATCAAGTGGAGACCGCTATTTTGGCAGACCGACGTATAACTGTTCGCCAGTTAGCACAAGATGTCAAGATCAGTGTAGGGTCTGTGGAAAAAATCATCCATGACAACTTGAACATGCATAAGGTGTCTGCATGATGGATTCCCAGGTTGCTCACACCTTTCCAAAAGCAGGAACGAGTCAATTGCTCAAAGGATCTTTTGGACATGTGCCAAAAAAAACAGGCAAACTTTTTGGACAGACTTATCACACAGGATGAAACATGGGTCCATCACTATGATCCTGAGACTAAAGTTCAGTCGATGCAATGGAAGCATGTCGAGTCACCACCCCCAAAAAAGGCACGTGTCCAACCCTCTGCAGGCAAGGTCATGCTCATGGTGTTTTGGGAGCAGCACGGAGTAGTGATGATGGATTTCTTGGCAAAGGGTACCACAATTACAGGAGCTTATTATGCTTCACTGATGCGGAAATTGCGGGACTCTATCAAGCTTAAGAGGCGTGGCATGCTGACCAAGGGTGTCCGTCTCCTGCAAGACAATGCTCCAGTACACAACTCTCATGTTGCCCAGACAGAAGCGCGGAAAAAGACTAATACCTATGCCAAGTTTCATTCCACTAGGTCCATCGGAAGTGGGTCAGGGGAAATCTTTAATGAACACCCCTCATAGCTGGACATGCACATACGTTGTAAGTGAAGGGAGCATTGAGATTTCTGCTAGTACCTGGGGTACATTTCTGTAGTACCCAACACGACATCAACTCCTTCAACACAACTTGATGTTTGCAAAGAGAGAAGCACACATAAAATCTCCCAATCCAACAAATCATGTCCTTGTTCTTTTACAGTTAAACTTACTGAAATGTTGTATAGAACTTTAAGCTTGATGTTAACTTTGACGTCCACTCAGTTTTCTTCCACTGATTAAGGTGTTAGGTTTACTCTGTAATACCTCAGGCCCTAATGAGTTAATGATTAGATTCTCCTCCCTGGTCTTCACCATACTCCCCTCCTCCCATCATATTATCCACAGGTACCGTAATCATGAAGTTAATGCCAAAAATGTGTCCACTGCTCACATTAATAAAGTGATGCATGTTTATGTGGACATACTGGAGTATTTTGTCATGTCAGGTTCATTGCAAATGGGCGGAAACAGTGACATACATATCTAAGCTCAAAATAAACAACGTAACTGAGCGCTAGATTGAAACAGTTCCTATCACTAAGTTCTGCGTCAAGTGTGGTCAGTTTGTTTACATCAGTTGATAAAGCAGGTATGACAGTTGTCGAGTGTGTATGGCATCTTTGTTCTTGATAGTCTTTTTAAATAATCTTTTAATTCCAAGCTTTATAATGCCCTCCACATAATGAACATGTCCGGTACAGCAACAGCCATGGTGGTGAATACATAGAGGTTATCACGCCAAGGCTCGCTAAATACAATGTTTATTCCTAATGCAGGATATTTACCATCCCCAAACACACAAGCGTGATAACCTCTTTATCATATGATGTCATTCTTTAATTCTGTACTTGAAAATCGCTTTCCCTCTCTCACAAACATTATCTAAACATTGCAAGTTTTCCTGGAATGTGCGCATTAATATTTCTTCCGTCACAGGGTAAGTGATGTGTCACTCGGACAGTGACAGTAGCAAATATAGTTCCAACTGAAATCTGTTTCTTATACACTGGCGATGCAACATATACGCAAAACAACAATTGTTTTTACTCACATTTCGCGTCAATCCATCGGTCTGTCCGCTAGAGTAACTTCCCTTTGTCAAAGGGAAGCTACTCTAACCCTTGTCTTTGAGATGTCACGGCCACGTTCAGGGATTGTTGACAGTCGGCCTGTCCTGTCATAACATTAAGAAGTGCAATCAGATGTACACTCAGCGACAAAACGAAACAAGGTAACAATTCAACCATATTTCGGCAAAATACAACTATTTTAATTTGTGGAAAAGGTTTCAAGCCACAGAGGTCTACAAGCACAGATATGGCTACTGATCCCGCTTGGTTAGGCCTAATGCCCTCGCAAAATTGTTTCGAAATTTATATCTCCAAAGTTGCCAAAACTTATAAAATGTCTTAGCAACGTCACAGTCAGACACTGATTTTAAGTATATTAGACTGTTCTTTTGATAATGATAGCAGTTATCCCTGTAATTTATCCAGATTCCTGATGGTTAATTCTGACTCGAATGCTGAATGACGCCATGTTTGTTTATAAACACTGAAAGTAGTCCCTACTTGACCTTTGATATTTGCATCTCTATCCGCATATGACCCCAACAGATATAGTTTTTATCCGTTGGCTTTATCCAGCCGAGAAACCTACCCATTATATGATATTACGCGTACATTCCCAGTATTGCACTAACTCATGTGACAACACCTGAACGGTCATCATCTGTGACCCGACCTATCTGCTTTGCATGTCTGTTTTTTAGAATTTCCTGATTTTGATTTCATGGAAGTTAGATTACATGTCAAGCAGTTGATGTTATATTTGTTAAGATTGCAAATGAGATTATTCAATCAAACTGCTGTCACTCCATGCTGTATCATGGCTTTCCAAGTCTACAGCCTTTCGTGTTATCGTTTACTGATTAGTTTTTATAGTTCAAACAAGGGGCTACACACATTAATGTCATGTCACAATTTAGGGCAGGAGTCGACACTCACATAATTTCATGACTTAGAGGGCCAATTGCTGTGTTCCCTTCCCCTGTGCCTGATGACATACACCAGATGAACATGGTCCACCAAGCATTCTAGGAGGCAGTGTTCATTTACCCAGCAACTTGTATCATATGCACCATTCCAATATCGTGATGCCTTCAGTATATAACCTATTCCAGTAAAATTGTTGTTGGAGTTTTGTGATTATATTATGCATGGCCCACAAGCCAATTAGTGTACTCAGCTGTAGAGGTTACTCAACATTCAACAGGACCTTCGGATGCATATTAACAAAAATAAGGTCCTAACTCAGTCATTCTCCAAATCTGTTGGGCACATGCTGGTAATGAGAGGTGTATTTCCACATCTGTGGCAAAGGATCCATTATACATACGGACATACACTATGTAGATATACTGTGATACACTAGAAGGTTTTAATATAATTGCCATGCATACTCCATTATAATGTGTAAACAACACGTGAACACTGCTTTAAATGTTTCCCTCAGTTTTGACTATCACCATGGAGATATTACTGTCTCCATGGAGACAGAGAAGCATGTCTTCCATGTCTGTTAAGGGCTGGCCTTGTCTGCTGTGTATAGGCTGGTTCATCAAGCCATGATTCAGACAGTCTGATTTAAAACAGTCAGATCCGACACTGATTTATTCAGACATACAATCAAGGAATGACGGTCATTTTGAGATATACGAACACTCATTACAAGATTAAATCCAGTCAGATGCAATTCTCTGTGCAAATGTGGAATACTGTATTCAACGTAATAAGCGCCCCGCTCTAATAAGCACCCATGGCGATATTTGCTAATATATTGGCTAGTGAACAATCCCAATTAGCACCCCTTCTGATCGATCATTGTACACAAGACTTATTCATTCTTGTATAATACGTGTGTTATATGCATCCTTAATTATGGGAAATTAAATTCTGGAAAAATATATCTGTCATATATAAACATTTCAGGCTGTCAGCATAAACCACGGAATTTACGATCTTTCAACTCTATTGTTGTTCACCAAAATAATATTCTAATAAGAGCCCCCTATTTCTAATTTTGAGAGCGCCCGGGGCGCTTATTATGTCAAATACGGAAATACGCTTCTGTCCTGGCTCAAACAGTCTCTTGTATGTGGATACAGCGTGATCGAGCTGCCTGTAATTATGTTTTCTAGGTGGCTTTGTACAGCTTGCTCATATCGAGGCAATTGCACATCCTGCAAAATTAAGCCTGCAGAGGAATAATCATGGTTTTAATGTTTATGATTTGTCTGGTAAGGTATGGAATGTTTGCATTATCTGAAAAGGTATATTCTCTTCTTTATCAGGTAAATGTATCAAATTGTGATGTACAAGTTTTAGGAACACAACTTGATGTAACCTAACACCTTGAACCGGTATGACCTTGGCTTAGTTGCCTGTGTTAAAAATTACCACAAAAAATATCATGAAAAGACACGACTTATAACGCAGTCTGGTTCATTTTTCCTTTTTTTAGGTTATAACCCATCATTGAAACTAGCTTTTGCTGTGAGCGTTCCACAATAGCAGTGTTGTCCTTACCTTAGAGGGTCGTATGATTCACTCACTTATGTACACTGCTTCCTGGTTTCAGTCAGGCCTCTTTCACCTTCAATTCAAGCAAGCAGTTACAAATTCTTGACATTCCTTGTGATCACTGTAGAAAATATCTGCGAAAGGAAGCAATATCCTTTGCAAACAGGCATAGTGTGGTCTTGACGTTAGACAGAGATAACTTCACAAGAATTGTCCCCAAGTAATTTGATTCTGTTTTTTATTTTCATTTAATTTCCAGCATTGCTGCTATCAGTCCTTGAGAATCGTTATTTATTCACAAGCCTTCCATGGCTGGAAAGTGATAAGGAAACTAAGTTAATACCAACTCGAGGATGATGAAATATCATTGTAGGTCATCAAAACATACAATGTTAACAATTTATTTTCAGTATGAATAATTATTTAGTTTTGCCTGATAATAATTGTTTTTGAATGTGTCCATATTTAAACTGAAACTTATCTGAATAGTTTATTGACAAAGCTATAGTGCCATGTTTTTTTTATGAGTTTTAATTTGTTTTCTATAATGCCGGGGATCGGGGATAATATATGCATATTTTTAGAGTGAGTGGTTTTACGCCGCTTTTAGCAATATTCCAGCAATATCACAGCAATATCATTTTTTAAAATCATCCTAATTTGTGGTTTGCCGTAAGGCAAGTTAATTGTGGGACGGAAGGATGAATTGCGTATACATCTACTACACTTTTGAGAGGGACATTTTTGGTATGTTTTTACATACAGAAATGTCCCTATCAAATATTGGGTAGTATATCTATTTGGCATGTATTGCTTTCGAATCATCTCCTTATAAAGGTTGGACATAAAATAAAGTGTAAACATTGTATCTGTGCTGTAGTAGTTGCGATGCATTACATTAGTATTATTCCCGGCCACGAAGTCGGGCGGGGGATACAGGAACAGAGTTTCGTCCATCTGTCCTTCCGTCTTTCTGTCCATCCATCCGCTTCTCAAAGGGGAACAAATTTCTCAAAAACTATTAAAGTAAGAGAAATGAAAGTTTATACTCTGATATTACTGGTCAGGATCTTAAATGAGTTAAAAAATTAGTGTCTTAAATTCATTTTTTACAGATTTATTAATCTTGCTTCATGCTTTTCTACTATCTGCATACTGTTGAAATGGGGACAAGTTTTCTCAGAAACTTTTGAAATTACATGAATGAATGTTTGGAGATACTTCTCTAAATAATTTTTTTCCAGGGCACCATGAAACGAACCTTAGTTAACAAAGAATTATTACATGTGTCTCAAATGCCATACTTTTGACATTTAATAAGTCATTATACCGGTAGTTATCATTATTGGCCTGTTGTACCCAATGCTGTAGGATCAGACTAACGTGTGGATTGTGTAAAGATAGGTCACCCGTACGTAATGCTGTAGGATCAGACTAACGTGTGGATTGTGGCAAGATAGGTCACCCGTACCTAATGCTGTAGGATCAGACTAACGTGTGGATTGTGGCAAGATAGGTCACCCGTACCTAATGCTGTAGCATCAGACTAACGTGTGGATTGTGGCAAGATAGGTCACCCGTACCTAATGCTGTAGCATCAGACTAAAGTAAGGATTGTGGCAATATTGTAAGGGTAACGCTATTTTTCAGGGCATTATCATTTGCAGAAGCCCGAGGTCTTCCATTAACTGCCCGACGAAGGAGGGCAGTTGAAAAGACCGAGGGCTTCTGTAAATGATAATGTCCTGAAAAATAGCATTACCGTTATTATAGCTAAAATGGATGGAATTTGTTATCAAATAAAAAGAAACAACAATGTCGATTTTGAAACATTTACTGCAATCAACCCGAATGTCACTGACCCACTTTTACAAATAAGGAAACGTCATAGAACAAACCAGATGACGTCACTATTGAACGTTACGTCACCTATCCCTATCCTATGACGTCACCTAACAACGGGCGTGATAATGGCCCATCGTCAAGTAATATGAGGGCATTATCAAGTTACAGTGGCCCGCTCATTTCTGATAACATGCAGGCGTTTTTATGATAATTCTATCCATTTTAGCTATAAAGGTCACCAGTACCCAATGCTGTATGATCAAACTAACGTGGGGATTGTGGCAAGATAGGTCACCAGTACCTAATGCTGTAGGATCAGACTAACGTAAGGA